>NC_041401.2:86213232-86430732 GCF_900747795.2 Erpetoichthys calabaricus
AAAATAAGGTAATTTTTACCCATTAATCACAGCCATGGAGAGTGGCGACATGTTGCATGTTGTTTGGATATGTTAATTACCTTGAACATATGATAACCCTACTACAACTACTTTTAGAACACTTTCTGCTAATATGTTTTTCTTTCTGTATGGTGTTTGTTGTCAAATGAACGACTGTCCACTAGTTATAAGCAAAGAACGTGTGCATCTTGGTAGGAAGGTCTTGTGTGCAATAATGAAGGCAATTCTAAAGACTACGTACTAAAAGATCTTAAAGCTTTTAAAAGAATAAGATTCAGCTCAAAAAAATAATTCTATTACAGCTATATTTTATAAATGTACATTTTATTCAACACTACAATGTCAATCAAAAAACAGCATTTATCTAATTTTTATGAGTATAATGAAAATGGAAGCAATTTGAAACACACAGTACATAGAATGGTCAGCAATCTTTAAAAGTCCAGGAAAAGTATAGAGAGAAACAACAATATTCACTACACGTATTTCAAATTCATGTGAGGCAGCCCAAATATATTAATAAAATGTACAATAAAATTGGCAAATCTCACTGTAGAAATACAAGGTTAATTGCACATTGACATTTTTTTAACAGACAGAATCAAAAACATGTACCTGAATTCAGTTTATTTTTTAAACAGGTGCTGATTCCCAAAAATATATATTATGCAAAATAAAAATAAATGTCTGTTCAAGTTTGAAATATTGCCCCAAAATTAATGACATGCTGGCAAGTTTATATTCACTCACGATGTCCTTCAAAATGACTGATTTTCTTTTTGTAACTTTTCAATTGTTAAGTTCTGACTTAAGGAAGAGAGCTGCAGAAGGGGAAGTAAATCACATCCTGAGGAAAACACACAAACTCTTCTGCACTAATGAAAATTCTCAAGTTGATGCATTCAGAATTATTATATAAGAAAATACATAAACATTTGAACACAGCAATGCATTTAATTGAATTACTACAGAATGACAGTGTGCCAACATTAGTCAAATAGTTTCCAAATATTACAAACAAAAAGGATAAAGTATTCTTTTTAAATTACTGAAGGAGATTAGTTAAAGAAGACTAAGAGCTGCTGTCTTTTTAACTTCTACACTTTTTAAATGGAAGAGGTGAACAATCCTTATTTTAATAACACCTCACTCTAAGATGACAGATTAAATGATCATTCATCTGATATTTTATGAGTTTTCTTCAATTTCATTGCAATGCTCAATATTTTTCAGATTACACATCTATTAAATATCACTTAATTACTGAGACTATCACCTTACCTTGTGATGATAAGACATTGAGCTATAGAAATCAATTTTTTTTAAAGGATTTTATCTAAATATAAATATTACATCGTACTGTTAAATAAGCGATTCATTTTAAATTATAATAAGGGAAACATTTTTTCTGTAATGAATTTCAAACTTATGAATCTGCCTGGAAATTATAACTGCATCTATAGATATTTCATTTTGCACAGCAAATATGTTTAAAAATATCTACTAAACTGTGTAATGAGTTATTATGTGTATTGTTTGTTAATGCTTATGCTGTATTTCTGAAACCGAAAGAAAAGAAGAAACAATAAGAAAGCCATTCTATACTCAGTTACCTGGTATACTTGTAAGTGGTGTTAGCACCTAACCGCTTTCTAGCACTGCTCAAGTCTGCGTTTGAAGGAGTAGTTTACCTTGGACCACAACATCACATTTCAGCTGTTGAACATATGTAAACCTTACTTCTAATACAAAATGCAAATGTTCAAATATTTTTTTTTACTTATTGTCCACATTCCAGCTACATATATGCAACTGGGTCTTTGGTGCACCTGCCAGGTCCTAAATGCTACGTTGACATCTGGCACAAAGTACACACTTCATGTTGAGTTACTACAACCATAAATTTGCTCAGTATCACACAAGAGTGTCCATATAAACCGTCTGATGACCAAAAAAGATGGACATTTTGGAAGAACGTTAAATAGATCAGCTAAAGTGTTACTAGTGAACGCTTGCATTTTTTAAATTTCTCATTAGCAGACAATATTGCCGAAATGCTTATGTCTGGTGGACTGTCAAAAAAATGAAAATCATTAATGAAAATCAACACAACAGCAATAACACCGAGAAGAGAGGGAGAAAACAAGTGGTGTCTAAACATGTCTAAAAACAGAATCTGGCACGTGATCTGTGACAGCAAGATTTATCATATAAAAATCTTGTTGTTTCTGTATTATTTCTTTTTATTTTTGCATTGCTGAATGTATTTAAATAATTAAAATTTGGAATAATACAACTGATTCAATTAAACCAAAATTGAGACAATAATTATGCATATTTACAACAATTCAACAAGTGTTTGTGTTAATGAATGCAAGTAATGCTTAATTGAACTGTGTACATTCCTGTTCAAGCTATTGGGATTTTAACTTCAAGAATGAAATTAGTACTTTGGTTGAATCTGCTATTTGTCCAGCTTGCTATAAAATGCTACATCAGCTATGGAAAATGCACAAAATGATCAGATAGTGTGCTTGTTGCTTCTCTTTAGACGTACACAACAGTAAACTAATTCTTCAAAGCCCCGATATAAAAATTACTTTTCAATGGTACACTCATTGTATTAGCTTTCTCATTGTCACACTGCTTGGATGCTAAGTCAAACAGCATCCTTCCAAGGATAATACTTATACATATTTATTTTGATCATTTGTTGATCACATCAAATCACATGCAAATACACACCAATCCAATGGTTCACACCAAAGCACTATGGCAACAGAAAAATGGCCTTTAAAGCCAGGGTCATTGTGTTGTTTTTTTTATGTGAAAGAAGGCTAAAATGTTAACGTCTTTATTGTTACTCCAAATTCATTGTTATACCCAAAAAAATCTGTTTAACCAATACTTTGTCATCATGAGCCTATGTTACTATAATTAAAACTGTTGACAAAAAATGAAAATATATTACAATATACTGGATCAGAGAACTATACATGTATATTGTATTCTGACACACTAACCACTGAGTCGAGGAGACGCTCTTTCAATAACCATACACTATATGATTTTCATACATGTTTACTAATATTTCTAAGTGAACAGGTTTTAGTAAGGTACGCACAGCTTGTTTTTGCACACCCATTGAGATTTTATTATGCCGAATAAACTCTCCTCATTTCTTACTATACCATCTACTTGCATAGAGCACATATGGTACAATATACATACAGGATCGTAACATCATCCTAATGTATGGACAGCTTTCATTCATAACTGAAATACAAGCACAGACATTCAAATTATAGCTACAATTTCAAGCAAACAAAATAGAACAGATGTCATTACTTTTCAATAAACTAATTGTACCATGTTTTGCTTATTGCTAGGTACAGTAAAGAAAAGAAAGACACTGCTCTTTTTACAGAATAAGGAAACGCATAATACATTAAAATGACAAAATACAACTTATTTAAATCTGCTAATGTTTATGTTTTAAAGAAGTGAAAAATATACAGTCCTTCATGGAATATACTAGTTAAGGGTCCATAATAAAACACAGATGGCTCAAAGGGAGTCACACGGACATCAGAGCTCCAGTGGGAATCAGAAATAATTAGCAGGCTCACGTCCTACATCAATATCAAAAAAGACTAAAAGTAAATTAAATGCAACATCTGCAATTTTTTTTTTCTTTTGCAGTATTACAGTACTAGAAAATAAACTCCTCTAGCAAAAAAAGGCTAGAACATAGATAATAAAAATATGGTAAGGAAAGCGAATTAAAAAGTACTGAATGGTTTAAAAATATTTAAATAAAGGATTCAAAAACTTAAGAGCCACTGTGAATAACATAACAAAGGGAGTTGGAAGGAGGATTTTTGATTGATGAAAAATTTTTTTAAGGTCTAGTGGGAACTTCTTTTCACGTTTACTATGGTGGAGCTATGAAAAGTCTCATGCCTTTGATGTTCCTGAGCAGCTAACAAAAATGTTTGCTGGTCAGTGAAATATCACTTCAATTTTGAACTTATTAAAGTTGGAATTGGTTCTGCTGGGTTCTCTTTTTGGCATGATACGTTAATGAGGGCAATGTCCATCTGAGTTCAGATATAGCCCAAGAAGAATAACCTCCTTTGGCAGGCAGAGCTTTGGAAGAACAGACATTCAGGCACAAGTGGACAGACTTCACATAAAAAAAAAAAAAAAAGAAATCGGGAACCCATCCATCAGAAAAACTGTTACACTGCAAGCTCATACACTTTTGAAAATAAATAAGAAAGTAAGTAAATAAATAAACTGATAATTATAAAGCATCCCCTGAGCCACTGGACCTTGCCAGGCTGCTAGCGCACTTTAATTACTTTGCATGACGTGCTTTAGTGTATTAAATGCAGACTGGCTCACATAATGCTGCAGCGGTCCCTGCGCAGGGCACCTTGGAAACGAATGGTTGTATGCACATGCTTGCAGTGGCCACAGCCCACACTCTTGAGTAGTTCACTAAAGAGCAGCAGCACATGCCAATTGTACTTAGCAGAGCACTCGATATACCCACACTTCCAGTTCTTCTTAACGAGGTTGGAGACATTCCGCCGTGGGATGACACGATTCCGCTGCAGGTCCCGCTTGTTTCCCACTATGATGATGGGAGTCTCTGTTGTTCCCATCAGTCTGTAACAAAGGTTTAAAAGCATTATACACAGAAGTAAAATACTTAAATTCTTTCAAGACAAAAAATTTAAATAGGATTTTTATATATTAGTATGGAAAAAGAAACATCAGAGATAGGGAATCTTAGTCATCAAAGGCAACCTAATCCATAGGCTTTACCTGCAATCAATACCTTAAAAGAGATTTATTTTTGCTTTAGATTATTTTACTATTCATCATATTTCTGACTTTTATTTTTCTGTACTTTCTCAGTCAGTCTTACATTACATTCATTATAGTTCCTTTTACAATGAAACAAATTAATTAATCCATGTAAAAATCATATTAATCCATTAATAATATACAAATATAAATATGGGCCAAAATAATACTGAACAAAAAAAAAAAAAATACCACGTGAAGGCACAGAATGTCCAACTTTCAGAGTGACTCACTCGTGGCTGCAATGTTATTAATAACTGATTAATAACCAAATAGTAGCCAACTACAAATATGTTCTTACCTGTTCAACTCAAACTGAGTTACGGAACACAAACAGGCGCTGCACGCACTATGTGAACAAATCAGAGAGCTAACTCTAGCATTGGAAAATGCATTCTCTGTTTCTCTATAGAAAGCCTTCTCTTGTAAATGTATACTGGCAATACTTTGCAGACTCACAATGGACCCAATTGACACTGCTGTCCCAGTGCAATAACACTAGCAGTACCTGTATTTTTCTTAATGAATGAAAGTTCAAAAAGAAATACCTTTGTCAGGACTGCTGCAAAAGTACAAGAGGGTAATGGCCATCGTAGGGGGCCCCTCACATATTCTTGTGGTTCTCTGGGGAACCTTAGTACAAAGGTTGAGAAGCACTGCATTATATGGTAACATTTATATTTCGTAGCTGCTGGGAATTACATGTAAAAAAATTCAAAAAATCTTCCTGCTAATATGTTCGTGTACATTGCATTCAGAAGTATTATTCATTCTTGGGTATCAAATCTGCCATATTTCACAGCTGTGTTAAAGAAGTACTGAGGAGGCTGCAGAGACCATTACCAGTGAAAAGATAATATGGATGATTATCTTCCCATTCAAACTCAACACAGTTTATGATATTTCATAATTCTAGCAGGCAGATTTTAATTCTCTTTATTCTCTCAGACACACAGTTTTCTTAGACTGGGAAGCATTAAACACATCTTAGCTGTTTTCCATTTAAATCTTAAACCAGTGAAAACCCACTCTAAATGCCTGCTTTCCCCTTCTTTTTTAACTGAGCTATACTGACCAGTTTTGATTGTCCTTCCCATATCTGTGGGACTGAAATATCTGGACAAAAACTTATGCAATATTGTGAGAACACATTAACTTCATTCTAACATAGACCAAGTCAAGATTCAAACTAGTTAAATGGAGTTATTAAGTGCAATGCAAACACTGCACCAGTGTGCTACCGTCCTACAGTATTTTTTTAAGTTTGCTTTTTATTTAATTGTGTATGTAAAACTAAATCAGCAGAACATTAATTTCAACAATCAAATTGAAGTCTTATTTATGGTCTCTGTTTATATTAGTAATGCAAATTATGGAGTTTAAATAAAACTTCTTTAATCTGTTATAGACAAAAGATTGAACACTATTCAGCAGGTTAGCCTTTATTTTAGGGATCAGGATTTGATGAATCCAGCCTCCACAGTACCTAGAGACGGAAAACAGATGCACGAATCACCTGCTAATAAGAGTGAACTCAGTTTCTTGTTACTCTGTAAGTCAGGTGGAAATATTATTATGAGTTCCACAACAACACGGCAGTTAATGTAGTATCTGAATTAGGGATTAATAGAGCATCATAGTTGCATGACTTAATCAGTGTCAGAGCAAGCAGTTAATTTCTAAGTAACTATGATTAAGTGGACCAAAGTTAAGCAAGGGATATTGTAAAAAGAAGGTATGAAACCTTCAACAGTCTGATCTTATACTTTAAAAATCATGTCTTAATTGAACAGATTCAGAGATCAGTGTTACTTCTGAGAGACAGAGTTCAAAAATGCAGCAAGAGAAAAATTATAATTGCACATATTGCTGTCGGAAAAAGAAAAAGTCATTAAGACTTTTGCTCTTTCTTTACTTGGAATACTTAAATAAGTGACTTTTATTGTAGTTCCAAATACTTTCCCTAGTAAAATGAATTAATGTATCAGGTTCTTGAGGCAAAATCACTTATAAAGCAACGAAGGGAATAGCGTTGTGTATCAAAATAGCTGTTCTCCTGCGTTGGATGCTTCCATTCACTTTATCTCTCTTGGCCCATTCCGAACCTTCCTTCTATCCCACTATACACTCAAGTCAGCATATAAAAATATTCACTTTAAAATGTTAAATGATAATAATAATAATAATAAAACAGCAAAGACATATTCCCATATCACAAGCGGTTTCCAAGTGGAAAAATCTCTGACAGTACTCTAAAAAAAGAATATGGCACATTTCTGTTTTTATTCTGAGCAATACTACCATGTAAAATGTGCTTCCTATTGCTGGATATGCTAACTATATGCTATACACACCTGATAAACCCTTTATATACTGGCTCAAAAGAATTGGGTTGTTTGGCTTCAGCATCACACATTCAAAGTAGAATCAACTGGAGATTTCAAAAATATGTGCATATATATGAAAAATTAATTCACAGTATCTACATTTCCAGTATTGGCCTACATTACTTTTTATGGGTTTAGTTTACTGAGAGACTTGCAATGAGGTAATTTTTTTCAATTCCATTCACACTGCACAACTGTGAGACACTTATTCAAAATAGACAAAGGAATTTTGAGGACTATTGTAAAATATAGTCTCAAAACCAGATTCCTGTCACACTTCCCAAGTAAGGAAAACAAATGAGTTGATGTAAATTTTGGATCAACTATTCCTTTCAATAAGAAAAACTATTCAATGGATTATTTGTTGCTATAATACATTCTGCTGCAAAAATTCATACAGATGTACGTTACATTACTGTATTTTGCAAATAGTTGGTGCTCTTCTCCTGTGCTGTTCTGCACTGTGTTGCTCTGTAAATACAGTAATCCCTCCTCTATCGCGGGGGTTGCGTTCCACAGCCCCCAACCCCCCCCCCCGGAAAAGGTGAAAATCCGCGAAGTAGAAACCATATGTTTATATGGTTATTTTTATATTGTCATGCTTGGGTCACAGATTTGCACAGAAACACAGGAGGTTGTAGAGAGACAGGAATGTTATTCAAACACTGCAAACAAACATTTGTCTCTTTTTCAAAAGTTTAAACTGTGCTCCATAACAAGACAGAGATGACAGTTCCGTCTCACAATTAAAAGAATGCAAACATATCTTCCTCTTCAAAGGAGTGCGCGTCAGGAGGAGATAAAGTCAGAGAGATAGAGAGAAAAAAGCAAACAATCAGAAATCAATAGGGCTGTTTGGCTTTTAAGTATACGAAGCACTGCCGGACAACGCAGCTGCTAGGAAGGAAGCAATGTAAAGGTAGCCTTTCAGCATTTTTTTAGAGGAGCGTCCGTATCGTCTAGTGGTGCGAACAGCCCCCCCCCTGCTCACACCCCCTCCGTCAGGAGCACATAATGTCAGAGAGAGTGAGAAAGAGAGACAGAGAAAAACAATTAAAAATCAATACGTGCCGTTCGAGCTTTTAAGTATGCGAAGCACCATGCAGGAAGCATATCGCTTGACAAAACAGCCACATTTAAGCCCAGCAAGGAAGAGAGCAATGTGAAGGTAATCTTTCAGTGTTTTTTGAGGAGTGGCCGTATCTTCTAGGGGTGCGAACAGCCCCTGTGCTCACAATATATTTGAGGAGTTTTATTTAATACGTAATACATGCTCTGATTGGGTAGCTTCTCAGCCATCTGCCAATAGCGTCCCTTGTATGAAATCAACTGGGCAAACCAACTGAGGAAGCATGTACCAGAAATTAAAAGACCCATTGTCCGCAGAAATCCGCGAACCAGCAAAAAATCCGCGATATATATTTAAATATGCTTACATATAAAATCCGCGATAGAGTGAAGGCGCGAAAGTCGAAGCGCGATATAGCGAGGGAATTACTGTACATATCTGGGCACAGGAAACAGAAACTAAAATGCAGAGAGGGTACATTTCAGGCTCATATTATGCTGGGCCTACAAACTTTGTTCTTCATTCAAGTCTTTTGAGTGTTCTGCCATTGTTGTTCATGCAGTTTCTCAGTCTCTAGTATTGTCCATGTATAGACCTCCTAAATAAAATGCGTCTTTCTTTGAGGACTTCTCAGACTTAGTGTCAATTATAATTACAAACTATGACAGGTTCCTAATACAGTAATTGGTGACTTTAACTTTTATATCGATAATCAGTGTGACCCAAAAGCAAAAGAATTCATGAACCTCCTGTACTCTTTTGATCTGAGCCAGCATGTTAGTGAGTCAATACACAAAGGAGGGCACACGTTGGATTTAGTGATTACTAAAGGACTAAACATTGATGTGAGGCAGATTGTGGATATCAGTTTATCAGACCATTTTTTCTTACTATTTAATACAGAAATACTGATAGATAAAATTGATGAGAAGCATATTGTTACAAAACGCTTCTTTGATTAATCTGCAGCTTCAAAGTTTATAAACATTTTAAGCAACTAGTTGTGCTTACTACAATTGTGAAAATAATGTAAATAGTAAGGTGGAAAATTTTAATACTAAAGTGAGAGCTGCCGCTGACATGGTCGCTCCTGAAAAGGCAGTTAAGAAATCCTTCAGCACTGTTACACCATGGAAGAACCAAAGAGTGTCTGCTTTAAAGAAAACATGCCGGAGAGCTGAGCGTAAATGAAGAAAAACTAAATTGATTATCCATTATGAGATATTGAAAGCTAAAATAACAGAACACAACAACATAGTCCATCTTGAGAGGTGGTGCTATTTCTCTAAAATTATAAATAACAATGCTAGTAATCAGAGAGTTTTATTCTCTACAATTGATTGTTTGTTAAACCCAGGTCACTCAATGGATTGCCTCCAAAAAACTTCCAGTGAAACTTGCGAGGCTTTTGCTATATTTTTTAATCACAAAATTAATGTATTAGAAATAATATAGTACATCAACCCAATACCGATCCTCTTAAAACCCGGTATTCCATTTTAAGCAAATTAAATTCTTTTGCCAGGACAGATTTACCCAATTTATATAAATTATTTTTTCAACTGAGACCCTCCATCTGTGCCCTTGACCCAATACTAACAAGTTTTTTCCAAGTAAGTAAGTATCTAATGTGCTAACTGAGAGTGTTCTTGAAATAGTAAATTCATCATTAGATATCTTCCCAGACTGTCCCAAGACTGCTGTTGTTAAACCCCTGCTCAAGAAAAATAATCTCAACACCTCTGTTTTTGAAAATTTTAGACCTGTTTCTAATCTGCCTTTCTTCAGTGAAATCCTAGAAAAGGCAGTCATTATGCAGCTAAATGCTCACCTGAATAAACATTCTGTTCTTGACAAGTTTCATTCGGGTTTTAGAACAAATCACAGTACATAAGCTGCACTAGTAAAAGTAGTAAATGACTTGGCCGTTTATCTGTTCTCATCCTCTTAGATCTGAATGTCGCAATTGATACCATTGATCACAATATTCTTATAAATCGCCTTAGTCAGTGGATGGGCCTCTCTGGCAGTATCTTAAATTGGTATTCTATATGGTGTTCCACAAGGATCTATCTTGGGTCCACTGCTCTTTTCAATCTATATGCTTCCATTAGGTCAGATTATCTCAAGGCATAACGTGAGCTACCACAACTATGCTGATGACTTACAACTGTATTTATCAATAGCGCCTAATGACCCCGACTTTCTTGTTTCACTGACACAATGTTTTACTTGTATTTCTGAATAGATGAGTAGTAATTTTCTAAAACTAAATAAGGAGAAATCAGAAATCTTAGTGATTGGCAAAAATTGATATAATGAGGGTATTAGAAATAAACTTGATCCATTAGGCTTAAAAGTCAAGACAGAGATAAAGAATTTAGGGATAATTATTGACTCTGACCTAAATTTTAAATCACATATTAATCAGATTACTAGGACAGCATTTTTCACTTAAGAAATATAGCAAAAGTTAGATCCCTTATAACTCTGCAAGATGCTGAAAAGTTAGTTGACGCTTTTGTTTTTAGTCGACTAGATTACTGTAATGCACTCCTCTTAGGACTACCAAAAAAGACATCAATCAATTGCAACTAGTGCAGAATACAGCTGCCAGAATCTTAACTAGGAAAAGAAAATCCAAGCACATCTCTCCAGTTTTGATGTTACTACACTGGCTAACTGTGCCATTTAGAATTGATTTTAAAATACTAATTAAGGTTTACAAAGCCTTAAATAATCTTGCTCCATTATATATTTCAGAATGCCTTTCACCTTACACTCCAAATTGTAACCTTAGATCTTCAAATGAGTGTCTACTTATAATTCTAAGAGCTGAACTTAAAAGAAGTGGTGTGGCAGCCTTCTGCTGTTGTGCACCTAATATCTGGAATAGCTTACTGATAGAAATTCGCCAAATTTTCTCCAGTCCTCTGGAGCCTTTTTTGTTTTTTCTGTCCCCCCCTGGCCATCGGACCTTACTTTATTTGTTGTTAATTAGTATTGCCTAATTTTCTTTTTTTCTTTCTTCATCTTGTAAAGCACTTTGAGCTACATCATTTGTATGAAAGTGTGCTATATAAATAAATGCTGCTGTTGTTGTAGGATAGTAAACAGCAAAAAGTCTAAATTAGGGTAAGCTGCCCTAATTAGGGGTGCTCATAAGAAATGTAATGGTTTACTTCATTAGGCAGAAATATATAATAAACAAGAATAGTTACATCAAATATTTAAAATATTAGAATGAATGCTTCAATTTAAAAGTTTATAGTCTAAAGATTCTTGATTGTATAAGACACGATACTTCATATGTCTACATTAGTAGTAACTCTGACCCCTCATACCACATTAAGGGGTGAACCCCTGTGATTTGTACATGTGGCATGTACAGATTCTAATCCTTCTGAATATGTTTGCTGAAGACATTTATTGGTTTACTCTTTATCATAACAATGTTATTTCTTGCACAAATATGGTCCAACAATTGCCTAAAAAGTTTTTGAGTCTACACAGCCTAAAATAGGGGAAACCCCAAAAAGCTCAAAATCTTGCTTAACTAGATATCAAGACAAGTTGAACAGTATTTCATATGTTGGGTTTTCTCATACTGGTGAGTTAAGAGACACCAGACAAAACAAAAAAAAAAAAACTAAAGGGATATCAAAGTGTTCACAAGCAATTGTTATGAAAATAATAATACACACAGTCTTTAACAGTGAAATAATTCCCTGTTCCCTGTAAATTTTGGTTCACAGACATAACAAGGACTCATATTAGGCCAATGATTTTCAGTGTCGGTCCTGGAAGCCTAGTGTGGCTGCTGATTTTTGTTCTATTTTTTCAAATGGCGAGTTATTTTACCTATTACTGATCTCATTGTTTAATCAGCTGGTATTTTTCTTCTCTTAATCTGCCCTGAGAAAAGCTCAGTGGTGTGAAATTTAAGAAATACACAAATATTTGCATTTTCCCATAATTTTAAGTTTTAAAATCTCTTTTATCATTTTCTGCTATCTTCTATCACCTTTTTTCCTGTGGAATTTGCTCTCTTATTAAACATTAATAGTAACAATTAAAAACATGTGGATAAGCACAAGGGCAAATGACAAGGAATGCTAAAAGACAACAGCTGCTTCACTGTAATGCCAATTAGTATGTTCATTAGTAAATAACGGCTTAAATAGCTTGAACACCAAGAAAACCGGAAAGAAAATCATGATCATGATGGTAATGATGATGACGAAAACCTTAAAATCCAAGAATAAACAACACAAAATCGCTGTGCAATATACATAAATGTTTGCTAAATAACAATTTCTGTTGTAATTTGTGGACTGACAATACAACATAAAATTGGAAAATAATGACTATATTATAGGTGCTGGTCATAAAATTAGAATATCATGACAAAGTTGACTTATTTCAGTAATTCCATTCAAAAAGTGAAACTTGTATATTGGATTCATTCATTACACACAGACTGATGTATTTCAAATGTTTATTTCTTTTAATTTTGATGATTATAACTGACAACTAATGAAAGTCCCAAATTCAGTATCTTGGAAAATTAGAATATTGTGAAAAGGTTCAATATTGAAGACACCTGGTGCCACACTCTAATCAGCTAATTAACTCAAAACACCTGCAAAAGCCTTTAAATGGTCTCTCAGTCTAGTTCTGTAGGCTACACAATCATGGGGAAGACTGCTGACTTGACAGTTGTCCAAAAGACGACCACTGACACCTTGCACAAGGAGGGCAAGACACAAAAGGTCATTGCTAAAGAGGCTGGCTGTTCACAGAGCTCTGTGTCCAAGCACATTAATAGAGCGGCGAAGGGAAGGACAAGATGTGGTAGAAAAAAGTGTACAAGCAATAGGGATAACCGCACCCTGGAGAGGATTGTGAAACAAAACCCATTCAAAAATGTGGGGGAGATTCACAAAGAGTGGACTGCAGCTGGAGTCAGTGCTGCAAGAACCACCACGCACAGACGTATGCAAGACATGGGTTTCAGCTGTCGCATTCCTTGTGTCAAGCCACTCTTGAACAAGAGGCAGCATCAGAAGCGTCTCGCCTTTGGACTGCTGCTGAGTGGTCCAAAGTTATGTTCTCTGATGAAAGTAAATTTTGCATTTCCTTTGGAAATCAAGGTCCCAGAGTCTGGAGGAAGAGAGGAGAGACACAGAATCCACGTTGCGTGAGGTCCAGTGTAAAGTTTCCACAGTCAGTGATAGTTTGGGGTGCCATGTCATCTGCTGGTGTTGGTCCATTGTGTTTTCTGAGGTCCAAGGTCAACGCAGAAGTCTACCAGGACGATTTAGAGCACTTCCTGCTTCCTGCTGCTGACGGACTTTATGGAGATGCAGATTTCGTTTCCCAACAGGACCTGGCACCTGCACACAGTGTTCTTGATTAGCCAGCAAACTTGCCTGACCTTAACCCCATAGAAAATCTATGGGGTATTGTGAAGAGGAAGATGCAATACGCCAGACCCAACAATTCAGAAGAGCTGATGGCCACTATCAGAGCAACATGGGCTCTCATAACACCTGAGCAGTGCCACAGACTGATCGACTCCATGCCACGCCTCATTGCTACTGTAATCCAGGCCAAAGAAGCCCCAACTAAATATTGAGTGTTGTACATGCTCATACTAGTTGGCCAACATTTCTAAAAATCCTTTTTTTGCATTGGTCTTAATTGATATTCTAATTTTCCGAGATACTGAATTTGGGACTTTCATTAATTGTCAGTTATAATCATCAAAATTAAAAGAAATAAACATTTGAAATACATCAGTCTGTGTGTAATGAATGAATCTAATATACAAGTTTCACTTTTTGAATGGAATTACTGAAATAAATCAACTTTGTCATGATATTCTAATTTTATGACCAGCACCTGTAATTAAGGTAGGAGTGCAATTAAAAGCAGAAGTTAGTTGGATTTAAAACCTGAAGCCACAGTGGGTCCCAAGGGCTAAATCTGAGAACTACTGCTTTAGGCTAGTACAAAAACCTGGGCATAATACTCAAATTTTGTCAATATTGTCACCTAAGTGAAAAGCAAACTTTGATTCACATTTTAGTTATAGTTCTCTTCATCCATTAAACCTTGGAAATGTTCGGGTGAAATGTCTCAGCAAGTCATTTACTTGTAGAAACATTGGTAATTTTCTGGGTTGACTGCTATTACACATTTATTAAAAGAGCACAGTTCTTCAAAGGGGTGGAAAATGTTTCATTTTCAATATAAAAGAAAATACAGTATGTTGGTGAAGAGCTACGATTGAATATTCTGTTCATTCCATTTACTTATCTGCAAAATGTTCTTGGATCACAAACATTTATTCCAGACAAACATCACTATGAATGAGAAACTGAAAAACAGCGCATTTAATGATTCAGCAAGGATCTGAGAACATTTGACAATGTATTTATCTATTCCCTCATTATACTAGCTGTTAAACAGAAAATTGGAAGTTATTGAGATCCTTTATTTTTCTTTATTTACCCAAGTCTTCTCAGTAGAAATTTACTACCTGACTCTTCAGATAGCCAAGTGTAAAAGGTCTAATAAAACAAAATTACAAACAGAATAAGAGAAATATGGAATAAGTTACCAAGCTCTGTATTAGATTGTACTAACTTGGGGCCCTTCAAATTTCAACTTGATGTTTTTTGAAGGAGTTAGGTAAGTATAAAATGGATAAACTGGGTTGTGAAAAATAACAATCTCTTCAATTTAGAGCAAAAATGATTATATATTTTAAAATGATATTAACATGCATAGTTTTAAAACTGAATTTTAATCAGAATCATAATTAAATTGTTTCATTCTGCAAGTTGTTACCCACCTGCAGGTTATTATTAAGAAAAACAAAAAAACCTTTGCCTTTCAGTAAGACAGTTCCAATGCTATTGTCCAGATAACCAGAAATGAATCATTTCAAATTAAGGCAATACAGTATTAAGCAAGAACATACTAAATCATCAAAATGCCTTCTGACAGGGGTGAAGTTAAAACAAGACGAATACAGGAAAACAAAACCAGGCAAATTATATTACAATAATATTTGGGACATCATTGCCCAAAGAGGAGACAAATGTTGGGGAACATTTTCTGTTTAATGAGTATACTTTACAAAAGTACTTTGTGAATAAATGTTTTATTTTTTAATATTACACATTATTAAAATATTTTTCCACCTAGTATGTCAGAGATAGTTTAAATGTACAGTTCTGTTACTTTCAACTAGTAAATAGACAATCTACCTTGTCTCGACAATTTGCTGCCGTATGGTCTTGATGTATTCAAAACTGTCAAAGCAACAAATATCATACACTAGAATATAGGCATGAGCACTGCGAACTCCACGACAGCAGGCATTGGCCCATTCCTGAGAAACAAAGACAGAGAAAAAAATCTGATAAGCCAGAAAAATTTGTAAAAGCATGTTTGTGTTTCAAAGTTCACATTTATCCCAAATTTTTACATAGGTTTCAGTATATTGATGAGTTCATCCATCCATCCATTATCCAACCCGCTATATCCTAACTACAGGGTCACAGGGGGTCTGCTTGAGCCAATCCCAGCCAACACAGGACGCAAGGCAGGAAACAAACACTGGACAGAGCGCCAGCCTACCGCAGGGCACAAACACACACCAAGCACACACTAGGGACAATTTAAAATCGCCAATGCACCTAACCTGCATGTCTTTGGACTGTGGGAGGAAACCAGAGTACCCGGAGGAAACCCACACAGACACGGGGAGAACATGCAAACTCCATGCAGGGAGGACCCATGAAGCGAACCCAGGTCTCCTAACTGCGAAGCAGCAGTGCTACCACTGTGCCACCCTTTGATGAGTTCAGTGAACAAATATTATTTTTGTGATGTTTAAACAATCCATTAACAGTTACACATTGATAAAGTGTTTTAAAAATACAACCCTAATATTAAACACTGGAGAAAGAACAGTATTATAACTTACTGTTCCTAAGATACAGTATATACATAAAAAACATAAAAATATATACCTTATCAATTTACTTAAGTGACCACCTTCGAGAACTTTATTTAACACTGTTAAAAAGCAGTAAAAGCTGCAACATCAGCCTCTGGGTAGGATAGGCCTCAAACAACAGAATCTTTCATCTGTTTGTGACGACATTAGAGCTGAATGATAACAAAAACTAGTATGTGCACTGAGATGAGCATACACATGAATAATAATGGCAAATACGTTGGGAGTAACTGATAATGTCTACTCATAGAACCACATTGCACTTGGACAAATTCGGGCTTGTGGACTATAATGAATTTTTTTCATGACAATAGCACTTGTGGACATAAGAAGCCTTTTTGGACATTACAGGCTGTGTATGCTAGTAAGACATTTAATATACGCAGGAAATGGGTTTTTCGTGGAAAATGAAAGCAAAGTCATAGCAAATGTGGATCATGAGTAAACAATGTCATCATGTGCTAATGACGAAAGCTTAACTCAATGACTTAAAAAGGCTAGCCAGTGACTTGATACTCAAAGATAAAACAGGAAAATCCAAGCAAAACACTAAAAATGGGACTGGCTTAAATATTCAGTAATAAGCTCAAATGAGACACCAACAGCAAGGAATGAGAAAAAAGTCACAGAGACGTGAGCAAGCATTACAATATCTTTATGTACAACATTACATTGAAAACATTGGCTGACACAGTTTGTTAGTAGTGATGAGTGAAATTAATCAAGGGAAACTGAATTCTGGTTTGTGCCATTGACGCAAGGTGCATTTTCATGCATTAATTCTGCATACAGTCTGTCATTTAACATTTAAATATAGGTCTCTAGTAAAGGGTGGTGCAGTGGTAGTACTGCTGCCTCACAGTAAGAAGAACGGGGTTTGCATCTTGGGTGTTCCCTAGCAAAGAGTTTGCATGTTTTCTACCTGGGTTTCCTCAGGGTGCTCTGATTTCCTCCCACAGCCCAAGGACATGTAGGTTAGGTGAACTGCCATTGCTAAATCGGTCAGTGTGTGTGTGTGTGTGTGTGTGTGTGTGTGTGTTAGCCCTGCCATGGACTACTGCCATGTCTAGGTATTATTCCTGCCTTGTGCTCTGTAATTGCTGGGATAGGCTCTTCAGCTGCCCTGCAACACTGCCTTGAATATGTGGGTTGGGAAAATGAATGGACATGTCCCTGGTTAAAATAATTAAATTACTCTTTCCTGTCACATGAAGACATATCGTTTAGCCAAATGTTGTTGTTTTTGGAGTATGTACTACGATGCCCACGTTGCAATGTAAGATGACAGCCTTGGCAATCACAATCCTAAAGATACATTGCAGAAAGAAACAAAACTCGGAGATAAGTAGTGAATGAAGTATGCAAATCTTCAACTGGGATTAGGTTATTCCTAGGTAAGGGGGAAGCTTTCTGTATAGTGAGTTTTCCTATGTAGACATCTATTGTGTACAATGGTTCAATTTGGTGTGTCATCATGTGGAAAATATGTAGCATGTCATATTAAAAAAAAAACACACACACACACTGCACTTCTCTCCAGCGATGTGAAGGAGAGGCATAAATAGAACTGATTTTATTGTTGCACTGACTGCATTACACAGCTGTGGAAAACAACACAGGTAAACACATATTCCTTGTTTTCCACTTCAAAAAAAAAACTCTAGCAATTTTTGCATTTTGCAGTTGTGAGATCACTTATAAAACATATTTTATTGTCAGTTTTGCAAAACTATATGTCATCAAAGCTTAAACTATTTCCCTAGTCATTATCTGTCATTTTATTATCATGAACAATATTTGTATATGCTGGGTGTCCAGAATGCTGTCTGTGAAAATTAAAAACTACTGCATATAAATGTATCAAAATGGGGAAAAATTATTAGACATCTGATATTGCAGCTTTTTACAGTTTTTAATTAAATAGACACTTTAGAGAATATATTACAGTATATAGGGTGCACCTGGACTAGGAATTCTGTTATATGAAAAAAACAATACTTTGTAACTGAATCTTAATACAGCTTTACCTGGAAAGTGTTGACTGGAAAAGATGGGATAGAAGGGAAGTCCATGATTTGCAGGTTGTGTACATGTTCATTAAGAACAGCGGCCGGCAGGTAGACACGCCGCTTTTTAGTGGGCACATATGTTTCACTAAACTCATTGTAAAGGAACTGTCTCACAATGGCTGTCTTGCCCACTCCTCGAGCCCCCAGGATCGCAATCTTGATCGTCATTACCATGCCAACTTGTAGCCGCCCTGCACCTGCTGGCTTTTAGTGCATTCAGGTGCACAGAACAGCCCGGATGGTGCATAGTTCAGGTGGTGCAACTTACTTCCATTCACAGATCATTGCTAGGAAGATAGAACAGAAAAAGAACAAATTAAATAAGCAATTGTCATCTGGTAGATACTTTAGTTTACAGTTACGACTCAAATACAAACTTGAAATAAAGGTAAATAAGTATCAAGTAAGTTATTTTATCACTGTAGTATTCATCGCCATAGGAAATACGTCTCATCACATAACATTAAAGTACATTTATCAGTTGAATTCAACTTATTATTATTTTTATCATGTATAAATTGAAAAGCAGCCACACAACTGGAAATGAAGATTTCAGTTGATGTAATGTTTGGGATTTTGTAAACACATTTATTATTCATCTAAAATACATTAATATCAGTGTGTGCATTATACTAAATTCTAATCTCTCTATTATATAAAAAAAATCTTGGGACGAGATGAGACCTGTTCAGAGAGACAAGACGTGACTTTCTTAGAATGACAATTTCACGTCCTGCGAGATGAGACTTTGTGCCAAGAGATCTAACCACGCCAGGTGATGGAAAAAGACAAAGAGTAGATGACAAAGTAGAACGTCGTAAAGAATTCAAAAATGTTGGCACGATACACATGCAGAGTAGGTTAGAGATAATGGAAGTAGGAAAATTCGAAAGTCTCAAAAAAATGATAGTAAAGATTGCATTTGCACAAACAAACGGAAATTATTACTCGGTGAAATAGCGGAACAGCAAAAAGAGATTGAATATATTGTTCGAATTTAAACTTTAAGTCTGAGACTTGTAGATCATCTAATTTGTGTTGCCAGGAGGGGACAGTTCCGATTCTCAAGTAAAAAAAAAAAAGAAAATCTTCCTCTTCATAGGGGCGCACCTCGGGAGCGGGACCCCCAACAGGAGCAGAGGATGTCTGGGGGAGAAGAGAGACAAGGCAGTGAGACAAAATTACAGCTGTTGTATAGGCTTTTAAATGTTTGAAGCGCCACACGAGATGCAGATCACGCGGCACAGCAGCAAGCCAGCAGATGATCGAGCAAAGAGGAGGTAAAAAAAAAAAAAACTGTATTTGTTTCCCATTGTATCACCATTTAAGAGGGGGTTTCGGAGGAGTGGCTGGCAAGCAATGCTAGCAGAGGGCGAAGCCCCCTTGTATAAATGAAATATAAATATCTTAGTAATACAATTAAACTTCATGTAATTGCATGGCATCCACAATACTATTTACCAAAGTTATAATTCTATTTTTTTAACAAACTGTTATTGCATTTTTGTGCGCATTGTAAAATTGTAAACATATTTTATTTAAATATATTATTTTTACATAACAAAGACATTCAGAAAGAATGGACAGAAATATGACATATGATCAAAAGGTTTTGAGCATGAACCTGCAATAAACTCTATGGTGCTGAATTTTTTAAGTGCCCAAAGATGAACTCCCATGTAATATAAATTGTAAATATTAAGTTTATACCATCTGTGGTTTATAATGTATGTTTCTTCTTTCAGAACCAAGTCCATGTCAAAGCTAAATCCAAGTCAATTTTAAATCAACTATCACACTTTTGTCAAATTTCTATCATTACAGAACAGTACCACTTTTGTCAGATACTATTGGGAATTAATTATGTGTCTGTTTATTCTATTCTTCATTAACAGTTAAACTTTGGCAAGGTCTGTGCACATTGGATTGCCAAAATGACGAAAAATTAAGCATTGCTGCACCTAATAAACAAAGAAGAATTTGAAGCTACTGAATTCAGACGTTAGGAATTAAACAAGTGTGCTATTACTGGGGATGAAATCTGGATGCATCATTATGACCTAGAGTCCAAATCAAGGTTATTATAATAAACTAAATGAATTATTACCATAAACTGAACTAAACCAAAACAAAGATGAATACTACTAATAAAAAACTAATAAAATAAATAACAAAACCAAGGTGAAAAACTAAAACTATATGAAATTATTAAATTAGCTGTAAAGAATAACTGAAATAACATATTAAAAAAATATATTTTCACTTTTCATCACAACCTACATTAAACACAGGTTGGCTGGGCTATAACAGCTCCTAAATGAATCAAAATATATGAACAAATATTTGTTCTTTGCTTTTCAATAAATATTCCTGCCAGGCAGATAGGCTGACCGTCACCTACACATCTCTAATGAATAGCAGATAATGACAGTGGAAGAGTTAAGTTCATGAAGAAAAAAGTGCTTTATTGCATTGTAGTAGTGAGTTCTTCAGAAATGGACAATGGCAGCATGATTGATTCTAGTTCTAGTGACAGTGAATCATACAAAAGTGAGAATTGTGTGACACCATTTCTGAATGTGTGTGTTAACAAGAGTGCTGGGCAACTTTCAAAGCTGATCTCCAGGGAAAAAGGCAGATAGAGGGTTCTTTATAGAATTTCAGTCCATAAGTAATGGTATGTTAGATGAAATTATTACTAAAACAAAGACTGGCATAATTCTGTATACAAATATTCTGACTGAGACAACATCAGAGATCAAAATAGGCAGTAGAAAAACAACAAAGTGTAAGTGTTTTGAATATAACATGGAGAGCAGCAATAAGAAGTGCATTGTGTTAGAGAAATTGCAATAGAGTAATAAGCCCATATATCTTAATGTTCACATACAGAGCCATTACATATTGCCCTACAACCTATGTTTGGTCAAAGAAAAAGAATGGTTTAAATGCACCAACAATTAAAGTAGACACACAAGTCAAATTCCACATAATGTAAGACAGGAAAAGTTATCATTATCATCAGGATTGGATTCATAATGTTACTGCACTTGATTTTGTTGTTAACAGTATTAAGAGTTTTATAAAGCATTTTATGTTGTGTGCTGCCTGAAGAAGTACAAAAGAGCATAAAGTTTGATTTTTTTTTGTAGTCAGGATATGTGCTATTGTTTTAAAGGACTGGTGAAGCTATGAAGGATAGACAACTTTATAACCACTGTTGTCATTACTGGGCCACTAATTATGACCAACAGGGGATATGACAGAATTACAGCCAGTCAGGACTCTGAATTAAATACAGTAGAGCTCACCAAACTATAAGTTAGGACTTGGGAGGTGAGCACCTGGCTCACTTAACTGGTAGGGGGAAGTAAGAAACCAGAGTGCAGAGTAGAGTACAACGTAAGGTGAGACAGGAGTGCTTATTTGGGATTATGGGTACTAGATGAGACACCCTACATTTTATCGAAATTTGTGGCATTTACGTGCATTGACAGGCTCTGTGGGGCAGTTTTTTCATTGTTCTACCCTTTTACTACAATTTGGCCTGTTCTTGAGACCCTTTAAGTTCTATGCATTTTTAGGCAACTGTAATTAACTTTCATGCACTACAAGTGGTGGTCTCCTCAGCTGTTAGTTTTTAACCCTTTTCTTGTTATTCTTACAGCCCATTTTAACCTAGCTCCTTCAAAATACAACAACACAAAGGTCTAAAAAACACTGCACAACAAAGTTTTTGCTTCTTGAACACTGTTGGGTGTTTCTTATAGATTTTTGCTGATCACGAATATCACATCAAAATTTACCCATCACGTACCATTTCAGTTTTGTCCTGATTTTTTCGTATATTTGTATCCAAACATTTTCACTCCCATAAGTGACTTATCAACAACGGTTTGTGCAGCCTGGGTATGTCCAGGCATGGAATCAGGTCAGGTTGGAAGCTGTTCTGTGGAAGTTGACATCCTGGGCAGGTCTGAATGAGCTTGATGGTGTCTCAGCATGCTATAAAGGTGGTTTGCATACACCGATCCTGCTCATTTGGTTAATATAGATAGTCAGTGTGTATGTATAGTATCATTATAGTAAAGTATAGTATCTGTAGCAATATAACAGTAAGTAAGCTTGATGCTATAGACGTTTTGGTGTTGGGCGATATGTCTCGTCAATGTCGTAACAGCCGCGATACATTCTGCTATATCTGTGGCGAATATACACTTGCGCCTCAGAGACGTTGGATGACTGCTCTTGTGAAGAAAGCTTATCAAGTGTATTTCGGCTGCAAAACTGGTGATCAAGACAAGGAATGGGCGCGATATGTTTCTTACAGTACATATACTGTACATATACTGTACATACATACTTATATAGTATATAAGCAAATATTTTTTTAATTTTGTTTTACTTGATTTGGTATACTTTGTTAATTCCTGAGGAGAAACTGTCTTTTTGAAATACCTTTAGGGGTCAGAACGCAGGGTTAGCCATTGTACACAGCCCCAGAACACAATTTTCAAGTTAAGGGCCTTGTTCAAGGACCCAGCAGAGTAGGATCCCCTCTAGTGGTAGTGGGATTTAAACCGGCAACCTTTCAGATAACAGTGCAGAACCTTAGCCACATAGCCATATACACATACATTCACTATACTGTATTATATATATAAAATGCTAAAGTATGTCTGTCTGTTACACTATCAATCACATACTAATGGGGCTAGAATCTTGATTATCATCCGATACATGCTGGTGAATGAGCAAATTTCAGGTAGTGCCAACCTTGGCAAGATGAGCTGGGTTTGTGCGTTTCTTAAAGCAAACTGATAAAGAATGCCACATGGCAAAAATAAAAACAACAGTGGCAACATCTGCTGAGTGTGAAGTAAACTGTAGAAGCCGATTATATGGTAGGAAGAAGAAGAAGAATGACAGCTGCAGCATCTGCTGACCGTCAAACACATACTGTATACAGCATGGCAACCTGCTGGTATTCACAAATTACTGGGGCTTGATCTTCATCTTATTTAAAAGCCTATGACCTGATATGTTCCAGAAAGTTGAAAAATGTCAGCTTATGCCAACCTTGGGAAAAGTAAAGCGGTTGACAAATTGATATGGCAGAAAGAAAAGTGTTGCCATCTGCTGAGCGTCTTACTGGTGGGCATCATACTTTATTGTACTAAAAGCTTGGTTCTCACAAGCCCAGCTATCGATAATCCTCCAGATCACACTACATACATTTTACATTATGTATTGTGCATTGTGTATATTGAACATTGACAATGAAAACAACCTCTGTACTAGGAAGAAGGAAAACAACAGCAGCATCATCTGTGAAGCTGTATTTGTTCACGGTGAAAACAAAACAAAATGTTGTCTTGCTAAAATGGAAAATTTCAGCTTGCTCTATATGAACCATCTTTATTCAAGGACCAGAGGTCCACACACACACACACACACACACATCACACACATTATACTGTAACTGCACGTCAAAAAAAAAGAGAACAACTAAAAGTCAATTGTGAAGATTGAGTGTTTTACATGTTTTACTCAATGATGTCAATGTTGGGTTACAGTTTTGATAACTTTAAGCATAGTTTTGCTTCTAAATTTAGCCTATTCTTGTATTTATTTTTAAACGAAGCATGAAGGTTACCAAATATTGGCAACTCTGTCTACTACTATTGATTAATATTAATAACACTAAAAGTAAATGTTAGCTGCATTAACATTTTTAACATGTATGTGATTGGATGTATAAAAAGTATTATGTATTTTATTTTTAATTATTAAAAATTGTCTATATTATATATCATTAATATATATAATATAAAGACAATTTTTACAATTGGAAGTGATGTTTTTAATAATGTCAACCTCACCAGGGAACAGCCCTCAGTTTGAAAACCATTGTCTTAGGCAGTAAAGTGTGGAAATTAGTGCGATGATAAAAAATAAAGCATGATACCTTTGAAAATTAATGGCATGTGTTAACATGTTAACTCTGACAATCCTAATATTGTATATAAAATGATAATCATGCTTTTATGCATTTGGTTGATGTATGTATGAATGGATAGACTTATTGGTTTTACTCTGTTTCGTTCCTGGTTCTCAAGGAGGTGCAGATTACATTGGTTGTCTAAAACAGTCCACTGGGGTTTATGACTGTGCTCTGCAATAGACCATAGCTCATCTGGACATGATTCTTGTCTTCAACCTGATGCTGTCAGGATTGAACACCAAAATTGGATTGAGTGGATTCTGAAAATTAAAATACCATTTTACATTCAAAATTTAGGACTTGCCAGCAAAAGTAACATTTACAGTATTGTTATCCATCAATATACACATTTCCAGTACAAGATAGATCACACTTTTCCTCATTTTATAATTTGCATCATAGGCAACTAAAGTCTGAATGTTTCTTGATTGTTGTAAATATGAAGTCAATGACAATCTAGTTAGTCCAAACAGATGTATTCCATACTAATCAAATGTATATCATTAATCAGAAAGTATGTAAATGTGTGTTATTTACAAAGTGTTAATTCACTTATTAGTACGCAACCCCTTCTGTTACAAAAGCAAATGATTTTTACAGTTTACATATCAGATATAGAGTGCCCTCCAAAATTATTGGTACCCATGGTAAAGATGAAGAAAATAGGCTATGAAAACATAGCTTAAACATTTTTTCTCAAAAAAAGTGTCATAGTTATTGTAACCTACCAAAATTCCTGTGAACAAAATGTATGTAATATACAGTATATCCTGATTGCTGTTTTACCTTTTAAAAGCACACCAGAGTCTTTTGTAACTCTTCAGTGGTGATTAATGACTTCCTGTTTTACTGGAGATTAAATTTTATGTAACACACAGGCTAAACACCTTTGGTCATCCAACAACATAGGTAAAATCAGAGAATACACAAGTTATATGAGACAAAAGGCTGTTGACCTTCATACAGTACAGTTAAACAAAAATAGTTGTATGCCATTGCTATTGTGCCTCCATGCAGTGCATTCTGGCAGGCTTACCAGAACACAATTGTAAACATCTGCAGTTTGCTGTGGTCATATGAAATCAAAACACAGCTATTTTACAACAAACAATAAAAGTAGATTTGGAATAAAATGGGACAAAGTCATGCAAAAAAGAGCCTACTCTCTACAGCAGAACAAGACAGTGGATCGGTGTGTCTGTTTTCTTCCAAAAGCCCTGGAAATCTTATCAGGAAGAATGGCATTATGGACTCAAATACCAAGAGGATTTAGATTAAAGTCTGGCTGCCTCTGCCAGGATGCTAAAAATTGGTAATGGATGGACCTTTTACCTGGATCTTCTTCAAAGCAAACTTCCAATTCCACACAAACTCACTGACCAGAAAATTGATGTTTTTGCAGTGCCCATCCCATTCTTAAACCCCACTGAAAACTGAAAGCTGAAGAGGAGCATCTGTAAGCGAGGTTGAAGGACTTGGAAGGATCTGAAGAAAGTTTAGGGGAATGATCTCAGACCCCCTTATATAAATTCACTTATTTCATCCAGTGTTGTAGAGAGAGACTCAATGTTGTTGTTGTTGTTAGCAATGGGTGGGTGCCCAAAGTACTAACTGCAGGGTTGGTGATGTTTGTGACACTTACATTTTGGGGAAAAAAATACATTTTTGTGAGGATGTTTTTTGTTTGAATAATTTTATCTCAATTAATGGTTCAACTTCTCTCATAATTTGAGTGGAATATTAATCTAATGAACAAAAAAGACATTTTTTATAGCCATTTTTCCTGTTGTTACCAAAGGAAGCCAATAATTCTGAAAGGAAATGTACATTTGCAAAAATTAATATCATACTAGCAACCATTAATTTACTTAAATAGAAATATATAAAGGAACACAGCAAGAAAAAAAAGTCTGCTTTCATCACTAAATATGTAAGTTTACTCAGTGTCAATGTGATAAACAGAATTCAGAAATATGACCAAAACCTTGCAGCTAATATTTCATTTATTATTAAGTAAAACACTTTGCAACTGCAACTTTTTCTAACAAAAAATAAATCATATTTCATCAAAGTGTACTGTTCCTGCTCCGAGCTGCATGACAGATACGTGTGTTTGTTTGCATCACTAGTAACGATGGCAACTTTGATATTTTCTGAAAATTGTTCATCAGACTTTTAGATTTGTACATTTCATTCACTGAATATTTCAATCACAAAGAGCAAATTGTTTGAGACCTACATATCAGTCTTCACCGATTCTGATCACCTCACTTTTATGACAGTTGCATTTCAATTCTAGTGCACTATTATAACTGGATGAACTGAAATCATTAGATTGCACATTTGAAAAACATTTTTAGAATGTAGCAACCTGATTTCATGCAGCCATCTGGTCACACTAGTAACACTAACAGTTTGCAAAAAGCTGCTTCATTTGATTATATAAACCATAGACTGTCTCGTTTAAAAAAAAACATAAATCAGGTTGTACAATACAGGTCAATCAGGATGTTTAGGCCATTCGACCCAATGCCATGAAACAAAATGCTGCAAAAACTGACAGTTTTATAATTGCATACTTAACTGAGCATTTTCTGCAAAGTTTATTTATGAGTAATGCCAATCATGAAGCTTTACTTTGAAATTAAAATGTACATTAAGTAAAAGCAGCTACATTAGAAAGCATTATCCAAAAAATATTTTTATCACTACAAAATTCTCAAATTCTTGGCATATTTAATATAAATGTACTGTACTGTATTTCACCACTGATTATATCCTACATTTGCAAGAAAATGCACAGCAATTCTACATAAAAGACATTTCTTTATGTTCATCAAAAATTATCTGTATGCTAAATTAATATTCATTCATCAATTTTCAGAACCTGCCTGCATACTCCTTTTATATAAAAACGAGCATGGATTTAGCGATGCTTTAAAAAACAAAAATACAAACAAACAAACAAACAACTGTACAGTGGTTACTCTGGCATAATTCCCAGAGAGACATATTGGGTAAACAGCTGAATTACATGGTCTGCTGCTCATCTCTCTTCTCCCACCTATTCTCACAAGGTAATCTGATGCTGAGTAATGGTAGGCAATAGGCTAAGGGATTGATGCACTGTCCACTGTTTTCCTTTTTTTTTACACATGCAGGATCCACAAAAATTCATCATTTTCTTTTTTGCTGCCCTAAATGTCGACATTTTCTCACTCTCAATTAAGCAGTCAGTCAACACTATTTCATTTGAAGCTCCCATCAGATTTGAAGCTTCTCACATTTTTTTTTTTTTGCTTTTGATGGAATGTAATGTGTACATGTTGCAATCTGGGAGTTGAAGTTTTACTGAGGAGAACAAGCCATGTATAATTAAAAATGGACAATAGTCAGCTTTGTATTTCAATTTAATAGAAGTAAAATGCAATTAAAGGGTTCAGATAATAGACAAAACTGTTTTTAGGCAATTTAATTAGTTTTATGAACCAAAAAAACAAGTCAGTAATCAATAAAGAGTGCAGGTATTGTGTACAATTACCAAAGAGTATGACCCCAATTTGTCACTGCAAATAATTTGTATGACTATAAAATGCTTCTTCATAGCAACATCATTTATATAGCACATTTTCATACAAGGGTGTAGCTCAAGGTGCTTTACGAGTACTTAATGAACTACAATTACAAAAAGGCAGAAATGAAACCAATCTCTACCACAAATGATACTAATTTAAATTCAATTAATTAACAACAAGGAGATTATGAACTTGCTGGATTTGACAAACATGCTGGCATTGCTTTATGAACTATAAATATATTTGTTAACATTTAAATGTAGACAATGGGCAACAAGGTTGCAGTACACAAAAAGTAAATTGTAAGTGTCAAGACACTGTTATCATACATTACCGAACTAGATTTTCAAAGTTTAATATGAGATATGCTTTTACTAACAAGCACATCTCATATTAAACTTTGAAAATCTTGTATATTATATATATATATATATAAATATAGATAGATAATAGTCACAGGTGGCTGGGGGTGGTACCCAGCCGGGATGCCCAGGAGGACCGGAGGAGGGCTTACGCCTCCCCCAGACCATGTGGGGGCGACCACCCTGGTGGCTATGGGGACCATGGGTACAGAGCTTTGAAGCTCAACCCTGTAGGGGCCCGTGGTCACTGCCAGGGGGCACCCCAATGCCTTTGTAGCCCTGGACCTCAGCACTTCCACCACACCCGGAAGTGCTGGGGGGGGAAGAGGATCAGGGACACCCGGAGTGCTTCCAGGTGCGCAGCTGGCACTTCTGCCACACTGGGGAGTGCCGGCGTAAGATTGTCAGGAGGCACCTGGAGCACATCCGGGTGATTATAAAAGGGGCCGCCTCCCTCCATTCAATGGCTGGAGTCGGGTGGAATAGGACGGAGCTCGGAGGAGAGGAGTGGAGGCGGACCAGAAGAGAGATGAGGCATTATGAAAGGGCCTGGACTTTTGGGGTGATTGATGCTGTGGAACTGGGTTTTGTGCGTGTGTCATACTTGTATATAGTGTAAATAAACGTGTGTTGAGTGACAAAACAATGTCTGCCTGTCTGTGTCCAGCCTGTTTCCCACAATATATATATATATATATATATATATATATATATATATATATATATATATATACATACACACACACCCACACAACAACCCTGATAGGCAGAAAACAAACACAACACAGAATTACCTTTAGATTTCATCTAGAGATTTTTCATTTTCAGAAAACCAGTTTAGTTTCTTGATTTTACAAGCTTTTTCATGAACCAATTACTCCTTGTGACTTTTTATGTCACATCATATTAATCTCTCTCAACTTAAAGCACAGTTGAGGATGAGAAATGTATGCTTTACCAGAGTAAAATACCTCTTGCTCTCTACTGGGCAGTTGCATTTAAAAAGCTCATAAAACCCAAATGTTTACTTGATGCATACATTAATATATGTATGTGTAGCATAATAATATAACATCATAACATCCGGCACCGCCGAGAGTGGCACCCTTTTCAGCAGCTCCATGTATGACTGTATGTGTATGTGTACTTTTCTACTTTTATTTTTCTATTTTTATTTATTGATCACTCCTATCACTTTATTTTATGTGGATTTGTTCACTGGACACACTTACTTTTACAACATCGGCATGGATTTTTACACGCCGTGACTCGCCTATTCAAGTACTCAACTTCGAGCGCTGAGAACAAATGCCAGTGCCGGTGTGGTTCCCTATTTACCCGACGAGGTAAAAAGGCGGTATCGTGGCAGCAGAGCGGGCACTAAGCTAAAAATGAAGCGGCTTGCGAGAAAGTGGCGTTTTAAGCCTTCGGTGCCTTCTGTGATTCTGGGGAATGTAAACTCAATCTCGAATAAGATCGACGAACTGGCTGCGCTGGTGAAAAATGTCAGAACCTACAAAGAATGCAGTTTGTTGTGTTTTTGCGAAACGTGGCTAACTAACACCATCCCAGACGCTAATGTGGAACTACCCGAGTTTAGCACAGTTAGAGCGGACAGAGATGCAAGTACCTGTGGGAAGCACAAAGGAGGAGGACTCGCTCTCTATGTCAATACACGGTGGTGTAACTCTGGACATGTTAACATCAAAATCTCCAATTGCTGCAGGGACATCGAACTGTTGGCCGTAGGTTTACGTCCCTATTACTTGCCCAGAGAGTTTGGACACGTCATTGTTGTTATTGTATACATTCCTCCTCGGGCGGACGTGGAGTCAGCGAGTGACATCATCCATTCTGCTGTTGCTAAGTTACAAACGCAGCACCCTGAGGTGCTTGTGCTAATCGCTGGGGACTTTAACCATGTGACGCTGGACAAAACATTACCTGCCTTCTCCCAGTATGTGGACTGTAACACCCGGGGAAATAAGACTATTGATTTACTGTATGCAAACATTAAAGATGCATACAGCGCCACCCCGCTGCCTGCGCTTGGGAAAGCAGATCATAACCTGGTTCTGCTTCAGCCTCACTATAAACCAAAAGTGAGAGTCCTACCTGTAACCACACGATCATTCAGGAAGTGGACCCCGGAGGCTGAGAATACTCTGAGAGAATGTTTTGGAACTACAGACTGGGATATCCTGCAGGGATCTCATAGTGAGAACATTGATGAAGTTGTTGACTGCACTACTGACTACATCAACTTCTGTATGGACATTGTAGTTCCAGTAAGAACTGTACGCTGCTATGCTAACAACAAGCCATGGATTACAAGTGACATCAACAGCCTTTTGAACCAGAAGAAAAGGGCTTTTAAAGACGGTGATCAGCATGAGCTCAAGCGCGTGCAGAAGGAACTCCGAGTCCAGCTCAGGGCGGCGAAGGAGCAGTACAGGAGAAAGCTGGAGCAGAAGTTGCAGAAGGAAGTGTGGGATGGGATGAAGATCATCACTGGCTGCAGCTCGAAGCGGGGTACCATCATCGAGAGAGACGTGAAGAGAGCAAACCAAATGAACAACTTCTTTAACAGGTTTGACCACCCTAACCCACTCTCTCTCTCACCTCGGAGTACTGCACCCTCCACACATCCTTCTGCTGATACCAGCATAGGAGAGACATCCCCACCCATAATTACAACAGCGCAAGTGAGCAGAGAGCTGAGGAGACTTCGTGCCAGCAAAGCAGCGGGTCCAGATGGAGTATCGCCACGACTGCTGAAGGTCTGTGCATCGGAGCTGGGGGGTCCTCTACAGCGCATCTTCAACCTGAGACTGGAACAGGGGAGAGTCCTGAGGCTTTGGAAAACATCTTGTGTCACCCCAGTCCCAAAGGTATCACGTCCTAGTGAGCTGAATGACTTTCGGCCTGTTGCTCTGACATCACATGTGATGAAGACCATGGAGAGGCTGCTGCTTCACCACCTTAGGCCACAGGTTCAACACGTCCTTGACCCTCTGCAGTTTGCATATCAGGAGAAGGTGGGAGCGGAGGATGCCATCATCTATATGCTACACCGATCCCACTCTCACTTGGACAGAGGCAGTGGTGCTGTAAGAATTATGTTTCTAGACTTCTCTAGCGCCTTCAACACAATGCAACCTCTGCTCCTTAGGGACAAGCTGACAGAGATGGGATTAGATTCATACCTAGTGGCATGGATCGTGGACTATCTTAAAGATAGACCTCAGTATGTGCGTCTTGGGAACTGCATGTCTGACATTGTGGTCAGCAACACAGGAGCGCCACAAGGGACTGTACTTTCTCCGGTCCTGTTCAGCCTATATACATCGGACTTCCAATACAACTCGGAGTCCTGCCATGTGCAAAAGTTCGCTGATGACACTGCTATCGTGGGCTGTATCAGGAATGGGCTGGAGGATGAGTATAGGGACCTAATCAATGACTTTGTTAAATGGTACGACTCAAACCACCTACAACTGAACACCACCAAAACCAAGGAGTTGGTGGTGGATTTTAGGAGGCCCAGACCCCTCATTGACCCCGTGATCATCAAAGGTGACTGTGTGCAGATGGTGCAGACCTATAAATATCTGGGAGTGCAGCTGGATGATAAATTAGACTGGACTGCCAATACTGATGCGCTGTGCAAGAAAGGACAGAGCCGACTATACTTCCTTAGAAGGCTGGCGTCCTTCAACATCTGCAATAAGATGCTGCAGATGTTCTATCAGACAGTTGTGGCGAGCGCCCTCTTCTACGCGGTGGTGTGCTGGGGAGGCAGCATTAAGAGGAAAGACGCCTCACGCCTGGACAAACTGGTGAGGAAGGCAGACTCTATTGTTGGCATGGAGCTGGACAGTTTAACATCTGTGGCAGAGTGAAGGGTGCTCAGCAGGCTCCTATCAATTATGGAGAATCCACTGCATCCACTAAATAGTATCATCTCCAGACAGAAGAGCAGCTTCAGAGACAGACTGCTGTCGATGTCCTGCTCCACTGACAGATTGAGGAGATCGTTCCTCCCCCAAACTATGCGACTCTTCAATTCCACCCGGGGGTGTAAACGTTAACATTTAACATTATACAAAGTTATTGTCTGTTTTTCACCTGCATTATTATCATTCTTTAATTTAATATTATTTATTGTATCATTATACTGCTGCTGGAGAATGTGCATTTCCCATTGGGATTAATAAAGTATCTATCTATCTATCTATCTATCTATCTAATAATTAAATATTAGACCATAATAAAGCCAGTAAACAACTTTGGCCAGCGATGAGCAGTTTATGAGATGTCTGATACTTTGTGGACAGCATTACACTTTGTTATGTACTCTGTTTGTCCTTGATCACTGGAGTCTATCTGGTGGGCTGTATCTCTGGCAGGAATACATTATTGTTCTTTAGCAACCTTGTAGAATTGCGTGTAGGCTCTGAAATTCTCATATGAAATTTAGGTTCTACATAAGCCTAGTTTTCGTTGTGTCACTGCACTGGCATTGGACCTCAGATAGCTAAGGATCTGGGGTCTTGTATAAAACATACTTATGTACAAAAACATGAATAAGCTATTTCTTATGCAAAACTTGGAATTTATAAAACACAAGCTAGGCCTAAAAATTGGCTTAACATTATGGCAAATTTTAATCATATATAAGTCCTACGCAGATTTTTTTGGTGTTTACGTTTTAGCCACTCCAGACGGCAGGACAATGAGGTGAACAGAAAATCTTGTTTCACTGCGATATTTCAATGACTCTGTCAGAGGTAACTGAGAAGCTTTTCAATACATGTGTCTTCAACATTGATAATAATGCCTTAGTGTGCAGCCCACCTTTTTTGTGTATAAAAAGAATGTGCGGTGTGATGTGAACTGGCAATAGCAGTGTTATCAAAAAGCCTTCCATCACAAACAGTATGACCCTGAAGTCTGCTTATCACATACTATTTGATAAAATAAAGGAATCATGGGTTCAGCAGGGCCATCTCACATCAATGTTAGTCAGATACATCTGAGCAACACATATTAGCTGTATATTAATTAAGCGAAAGTGCTTTCTGTTGCCAAAGGTAAATTCATTTTGTGATAACTTTATTGTAACATATGTGCAGTCAATAGCGCCAGTTACATTAGGAAAATCAGTAATCACTGCAAAAAAACTGGATGTATCTGGGCAGCATCTTAATTATACTGTTCCATACAGATGAACTCACACGATTCAGGGATGACTTGAGAGACTGCTGACTGGTTAGCCAGTTCACACTGAAAAGTGACAATGAATACTACAGCTGTAAACCTGTAATGGAATATGGATGACGTGATTTCAGTGTGATGGTTTCTGTAATGTAGGCTCGAATTCAAAACACAACGCCAAGGTAACAGCTCTAGGAAGTCTGAATCTGCTTATAAGCCACTCATCATCATGAACCAAAAAATTATTGTGATCCCTGAAAGTTTGCTTCTTGCATAGCCTGCCTTTGACAATATCCTCCAAAAGAGCTAACAATGCCATTACCAGTTATACTGTACAACACACAGCATAACTACTATGTAGCATAACCCACAAACAACATGTAATTCAAAGACATTTGAATATTGTACGTAGAATGTAAGGAGACTTGTATGTATTGCAACACTGACATTTACTTAGTAAAATTATTTTATATTTTAACAATTTTAGAAAGAATGTTCTCAATACCTCACAGTTCCGTGCATGCAGCCGGTGTCAATTCATATTGCGTTTCTTTTTGTGTCTGCTACATGATGGCACATTGCTATTGTTCTCTCCACTCAGCTATATCACTTGCTCCCACTCTTGGTTTTTGTTTTATATGTGACTGCTAAAGAGAGAAATCAGCAAAAAGAATGGTTTTATGGTTCCCTACCCCAGTCAGTAATATCTCAAGTTCACATACACTGAAGTTTTGTTTTCTTTGTTCCAGTTAAGGCTTTACTCAGGGACATAGGCAAACCATACATGGTTACTGATGGGAGGAGACAGGGAATGGCTAAAAGTGCATGAATTCATGCATAATTTCTAGTTGATCTGAGATTTACGCAGGAACATGGCATGACATGTAGCATACGTTTGTTTTTATAAATCCGATATTTTTTGTGTGTATGTTGTCTTTGCTTTTTGAGTGTAAGCAAATTTAAGTATAGAATCTAAGCAAGGTTTTATACTTGTGGCCTCCTGAGAGGAACACCTGTATACACACTCACATCAATTCACTGAAGACAGAGCTAGAGTAAGCAACCTAGTTTTTAAGTGAGGGTATTGTTTTGTGAGGGTTACACCAAAGCTGACTTCACATTTCTGGTCCAGCTGTTTTTCCCAATCTAAGATGGCTAATAGACCATTTTGAGGTCACCAGGTTCAAGCAGTGTTTTGTTCCAGATATCCCTTTTTTTGTAAATTCTACAAAGGAATCACTTTATGCTGATCAACACCACTGTTATCAGAAACAAACTCTGAAAGCTGGAAAGGCACTTCATTTTGCTGAGCAACTTAAAAATGATTTTCTAACCTTCTGTCCACTGTGGAATGTGAATTTGGAAGAGGACCATGAACGTGTTACTTTCTGCTTCCGTTCTGCTAAAATTGTTCCTGCAAATCTCAGATCTATTGTCTGAGCACACTTGACACTGATGTACAGGTATTAAAGGTAATACCAACTTGGTCATACGTACATTACAGATACACTTTACAGCTTCAACAAAAGTAAAATTAGCAAAACTCTGTGGGCAAACTGAATATTAGACAGCAATGAGTTGATGTATAATACTCAGATAAACCAACCTTGAAAAACGTCAGTTAACCATGAGTAAACTGCATTAAAGTTAAAAATCACTGAACTAGTGAAGAGCTGTTTGATGTAATAGTAGAAATTACACTACAGGCACTGTAATATGATCCAGAAGCATTATGCTTTTGGCCCAAGCACAGCAGAAAGCCTGGCCAGCTGAACCTGTTTTAAAGTAAATGACACATAAAGGACACTGAGAATGAATCTCAGGTTCTTAAGAGACACAACAATCTAAATATAAAAGAACCAGATTACCAGTTAATCTTTCCAGCACAAAAGAGTCACTGTCAGCACAGGCTTCAGAGTCACAACCTGAATGTCACGGAGAGTAAACAACTAAAAAAATAAAACACTCTTTACAAGAACTGTTTGCACAGGTTAGCAAATATATAATGCTGGGACAAAGACCTTGCACGCAAAATTGCTTACATTGTCAATAGCAAAACCTTCCACTCTGGTTATTGAGCTAGCAAATAACCCTTACAGCCACTATCAAGCATAGACCCATTCTATGTGGTCATAAAACACATCTGCTTCTTGGACAAGGCTATAAAGTTGATTTGCTGATTCTATTAAATTTTTGAAATCTACACACACATTTCAGCAAGCTAATGCAGTGTGCAGTATCCTTGAACCTTGTATTATCTGAAATAAATGAACCTGGATTATAGTTTTTACTTAGGGCATGTCAAAAGACAAGTAAAATTCAATATGTCATGCATCTTCTTTCATTCTGTAATGATGATAGCTTACACAACATCCTACAACATCTTCACTTCTACTTTCATGTTCATGTTGCTGCCTGGTCAGACAAAACAAAAGAAAATTTACACATGACATTTTTAAAAATGAATTCATGCAGACAAAAAGGATCAGTCAAGACTGGGATCTACATCTATCTATTTTCTTAACCTTAGTACGATAAGCAGAACATGGTGCTCGGCAGCAGCAAGACAGCAGCTGATCCAACCGTATCTCCTTAGCACACGTTCAGCCCCCCATTCACAACGCGAGCAGCAGAGACGTGAAGTTGCTGGTGCACAGCGCGCCCCTAGTAGTAATTAGTATAGCAATTAGTGCTGGTGCCACACAGCTCCAGACCGGCAACATTCTATGTGGAATTTGCATGCTATCCCCATGTCTACATGTTGTTTTTCTCCCACATCCTAAAAGATATAGGAAATATGGGGAACTAAGTTGTGGGCTAATTAAAGACACCTGCTCAGAGGCAGAATACAGCCCGGCCAATGTGGCAGCAAATTGAAACAAAGAATTTTTATTTTACACAACTGACAGACAGCAGAAACTAGGATATCAAAAAACTACATTATCTTATTAAATACTATCCATTGTAGGTGGGGTGAAAAGAAGACAACATTGTCTCTTTGATATTTCATTTTCTTAATTTAAAAATAAAAAAGACATTGTTGATCAATTTACTGATAATTTAAACTCATGTCTATATTGCAGCTTTGAAACAAAATGGCACTGGTAACTGGCAGTTAAACTGTAATTATGTTTCACTGAGAAATAATTAAAGATCTTTGTCAGAATATAGAAATCAGAATTCTGGTAGCATGGTGTCCTTTTATTGTGCCCCCTTTTATAAGAAATTTTAAAAAACTGTTATAATATTTTTGGTGCAAAATGTTTTGATGGATATTTAAGTGTGTTGGCATACTTTTATATTATATTCAGCAGTATGACTAAAATAAAAACGATTTCATCAGGTTATCAGTGTCCATGGAGCCTCAGTGAGCTGTGGCAGTGTAGCAAAGCAGGCTATAAATGGAAATATCTATGAAAAGCAATGCGTGAGGACCATACCATATCAACATAAAAAGAGCAGACACTTCACCTACCTAATGATCAGTAGGTCTCTCCATTTGCAGACACAACAACAAGAATTACCGTAATTAGGGTGTGGGCTCAACGAGGTTTCAGCAGTGCAGCACAGAAATACTGGCTTAACTAATATGTCCCATGGACATTACAAAGCAGATGGCATTGGACCTCTACCTCAACTAGCTTATTGCACCTCATCCCGCAGATGCTCAACTGGGCTGAAATCAACTGTAAATTCAAGGAGGCCATTGTATTAAGGTGGAATCAATGTCAAAATCCTGGAACCATTCCAGAACTTTTGTTGCCTTGAGACACACAACATTATCCTAATTTTTTTTTGCGGACTAGCCTAGAAAATTATTATGTCATTCACTGCAATCCCCTTCTGTGTCACAGTCGGTTGTGCATTTTGAGATGCCCCATTCAGCATTACTATTATATTCAGCTCTAACATGACTGACAATAACCTGTCTGTTACTGTTTGCTTTCTTCCTTTGGCCCTTTTCATTAGCATATGTTTAAAGGGTATTTTGTGCTAGATGTGTTTTTAGTGATGGACTACTCATAATATATCTGAAGCACTGTCATACAAGAAAGCATCAACGGGGTTACCATTCCCATTAACCATTAATTTGTTACATCCAAAGCTCCTTAAAACTTTATTCTTTCCATTTTACCTACAGACTGTAAAAACTCACATGTGGCCTGTTTTTCTCTGGTTGTCTACTTTAAACTGCATTGTCCAAACTTATGAAGCTATCATTGATGAGGCAGTAAGCTATGTGCAAAGGGGTAAGTGGTGATAAAGTAACAACTCAATGTATCAAACAGCTCTCATTCCTTCAAATGAGTCTTGATGGAATCAAGCAGAGGCTTAGTGGTTACATTACATGCCATTTCTGACATCAAATGAGTATTATGTGGGAATGCTTCATTATACTCAGTGGAATGTGCAACTGTATGTAACCCAAAATTTATCAGAACAAGGCTGAAAGCTAACAAGGTTATCTTATAACTGAACATTGTATAAGCAAATCCCTTAGGTGTATCCTGAATTTAATTCATTCATTTTATCCATCAATCTCTTATAAAGCCCAATTGATTCAGTTAATCACCATGAGTTGCTGGAACCTATTCCATTAACACTGGGGACAAGGCAGGAACAAAGCCTGGAAAGGGCAACAATCTGTCAGAGGACACTATCACGCTCACACACTCAGACTAGGCCAATATTTACAGACCAATCAGCTTAATATGGATTGTCTGTGGGATGGAAATCCAAGTAACTGGAGAAAGCCCATGAGAACACCATGAGATTGGGCAAACCACACACAGACAGTGGATGGGACAAGATATAAACCCAGTAGTCTGCAGCTGTGACACAACAGTGTGAACAACCGTGCAAACGTGTTGCCTTGACTTTTGAATCCAAGGCTAAAAAATTATACTGTATGCATAAATATACCATACATTATATACTGTAATACTTTCTATGAATTACTGTACATAAAGTGGACATACTAATTATAAAATATGATGTCAATAAATTCACCGGAATTCAAAACATAAGTGCCTTTCACATTAGAAATAATCACAAATAAGGTCAGAGGTAATAGAAAATGCAGATTTCATCAAACAGATATGCAACTCTGACCTGATTTTTGAGATATGACTAAAAGAGATGCTATCTGTTGAGCCATTATGTTTTAATCCTTGAAAGCAGCTTACTGTATGGTCTTTATTTTTCCCTTAGTTACCATCAGTAGGGACATTCCTTTATGTCCAGTACACTTTATTTGGTAGTTACAGTAAACGTTCTGAAGAATAATTCAGCATAAGAATGGCACATGCATGAGATACCATTAGAGTTCTGTGAAAGTAGTGCTGACAACCAAAAAAGGAGTACATTCTGATTTTGTAAAACATTTAGAAGAAACAAGCCAGTTTAGAATGGATTTGTGGTTTTGGTTCAGTCACTGTAACCAGATTAATGTGCCTAAAAATGCAAAGCTGATTTTGAAGTACAAATTACTGTGGAGCCCTTGGACTGAAAATCTCATGTCCTGTCCATTGGACAATACACAGTAAACAACATCTTTTGCAGTTGCTGCTGTTTGCAGCTTCTCACACACACGAGCAGAGAATCATAACCACATTGCTGTCTTTTAGCTATCTGGTCAAAAACAGTGAACAGCGAGAATTTCTAAGAGGTGCATTTCAATCTCTTCTACAAAATAACATATCAACACTAATTTTAAAACATATTTTTAAAGAATAAGTCACCAAATAGATTCCCAAGTACAATAACATTTAATTTGATCATAGTGCACAACCCAGCTGTAGTCACATGCATTTTAGACAAAACAATACAGTTAGTTAACAGCTGACAAAAGAGACAGTGACAGCTCCAGCCATGAACAGTAAATTGAACTTCACAGTACAGCACACAAGGTACATGGTGAGATTCACTTGCTAAGAGATCTTATATACAGATTTTGGTTTAATTATTCCTGATTACCCTTAGTCAAAACTTAGTACATCTGTTTAAATTAAAATTATTTACGGGCATTTTTGCAGATAAATGATATGACCTAGGCCATGCAGCAACTTGGAGGTTCACACTGAACTGAAAAATCTTGTAGTTTTAAGTCTAATGCCCTAAGCTTTATGCCATATTGGTAATTTGTGAACATAACTGTGCAGTTTAATCAAATCACACATAAGGTCATTAATTTTGAGTCACATATATTTCATCCACTGGTAATTTGGTACTTACAAGATATGGTATTTTACTGTCAACCAAATGATTTTGGTAATTGTATTGTAGTTCTGGTAATGCTGCACCACAGGTTCACTTAATTCTCATTCCATGTAACATAACCAAAAACACAAGCACACCACCGCGTAGAAAAGGACACTCGCCATAACCATCTGATAGAACATCTGCAGCATCTTATTGGAAGTATAGTCGGCTCTGTCCTCTCTTGCACAGAGCATCAGTATTGGCAGTCCAGTCCAATTTATCATCCAGCTGCACTCCCAGGTATTTACAGGTCTGTACCCTCTGCACACAGTCACCTCTGATAATCACAGGGTCCGTGAGGGGCCTGGGCCTCCTAAAATCCACCACCAGCTCTTTGGTTTTGCTGGTGTTTAGTTGTATTATGGATATTAAATTATTATCTATATATTAAATTTTGTAAACACATGCAAAAGGTTGAATCAATTAAGTTCAAAGGGCTTAGAAGTTTTCAATAAGAAAGAAAAGTGAAAAATGTGAACTGTTAAGTAACAAGCCATATTAGCTTCTCCCAGATTCAGTGCCTATGAAATAATATAGCAGAAGCGTGGTGCCCAAACACGTAGCCACGCTGTATTGTCTTCCTGGCACTAGCAGTGTAGAAAAGAAAGAGTATCCCTTGGAGATGATGACCAAAGTGGACAGTCAACATTTCTCATGAAAACTACAATGCAAGTCCTATGCAATATCTCGACATATCAAATTACCAGATGAACAAGACAAAGTGTAAACCAAATGAAAAAAAATCAGTCTACAATAAAACATACAACATCACTCTTAAACTCACTCAATCAAATTCTGGAATACCAGGAGCCAAAATTTCTCCCGGCAACACTGGGCACAAAGCAAAAACAAGCCCTGTACAAGGTGTCTATTTTAAGATTCAATTTTGCATACTATAAGAAATATGGGTGTGCTTTCTTACAACTTTACAGCCTTGGATTTAAAAATTGACCTCACTGGATTGAAAGCACGAAACAGAAAAAAAATGTAGTGAAAAGTCAGTATAATATTTTTCCAGTGTTTTCAAACACATTGCCTAAAGATAATACAGCTGTGTATCCAGTTAATTGGAAGCAACATACACATCAAAATCCTGACAGGTGTTTTATAAGTAATAACAAGGGTCCTCCATGTGTGTATAGCGCTTGAGTAGTGATAAAAGCACTATACAAATGTAAAGAATTAATTATTATTATTATTATAACAAAAATGAGTGATATTGCTACCCTTGGACCATCTCCATAAATCTTAACAGAACACACAATAACCTTTAAAGGTAGACATTGTGCATGAGCAACTTACACCATAGTACTTGTAAATTAAAGTTTAAAGAAATGTATGTCCATAATGAGATAATACTTATAAAAGTTTTCTCCCATCCATCTTTTTTACTTTCACAGCCCACTGTCAACAGCCTGGGTATGAAAAAAGAACCAACCAAAGACAGGATGCACAACTAACACAAAAACACTTATTTACTCTGACGTTTACACTCTTGAAATAAATTTGCTTATTTAGGATGAAATGTCACCAAGACAAAATCCAAGAGACAATCTCCAAACAATGGATAGGCTGCAGCATCAATTACTGATTCACACTTACAAGTATATTTTCTATGACCACTAAATTTAAAAAGCGTAGTGAATTTAACAGCATCTTGTACCATTTTCCTTGGATGACTACATCATGTCAGTAATATAATTTTGTGCAAGCTTTTTGTCTACATAGCCCTAAAGAATCATGACTGATCAAGTTCTAAGATCAAAAGCAATTTACTCCAAGTAAACCAATCTTGAATCCACTTCTACAATTATTTGAGTGACATGCATTCATATAGTAAAACACACACACATATAGTAATAGAATTTAATATTTTTACAAACTCAGAAATAGTAGTTATATGTGCCACTGTGTCACAGCTCCAGTGTCCTGGGTTCTAATCCTGGTCCTGGTACTGCCTGTATGTTGTTAAGCATATTCCCTATCTGGGGGTTTTCTACAATGTCCCAAAGGAATATGTGATATAACATTATATGCTCAAACCCACTTCATGTATTTCAGAGCTATAAGTGACCAAAGTCTATTACAACCACCTGGCTAAAAGGCAGGAAACAGCCATGGACAAAGTACCCACAATGACACTCACACAAGAGGTAAATTGCAAATGCCATAAAACAAGCTGGCAATGTGAGAGGAAAATATATACAGACTTGGGGAGTGCAGACTTCAAAAGCACAAAGACAGTCAGGTAGATTTGAAATCAGGATGCTGGATCTGAGAGGGAGAAGCAAACTGAATGAAAAAGTGTTGGGTTGTTTAGGAATTGTAAACTGGCTTAGTGTGTTAATGAGTCAACTGATGTGGTAGACTGGTGCCCTTTCAAGGTTTGATTACATTCTTGCATCTGATTCAGCCAGAAAAGGCTCTGACACCAAACAATTGTCACTAGATTAAACAAGCTGGAAAATAAATAAACTGAGGAACAGACTTAGAAATAGTATAAGATATAGACATACACCCTAAAATGTGTGCACCTAACTTTAAACATTAAGTAACTGATGCCATCACACCTTTCAAGTTAGCTCAATCTCTGCACATTTTGTTCTATATAATTAAAAGTATTAATTGGCTCAACAAGCTGTGAAAGTTGGCCAGAAAAAAAGGTGTTTTAATCAGGATTCTTCTACAATCATAACATAACAACTCATATATTTAAATATACTTAAACCAATTTTGTATATTAGGCTTTTGAACTAAAAAAAATGACATAAAAAATTGTTATTGTTACAAACTCTAAATATCAAGATCTGTATTGCTACTATTATACGTCATTTTTCTAAACCTGAATACACATGAAGCAATGAACACAGAAGATTATCAAGGTACACCTTTAACATTAAGTGCACACTTAAATCAAAAAAAGTCTTTTTAAAATCCAAAGACCCAAATATCAAGACTACGGTCGGCTAAACAAGAAATCCATGTGTTTTCTTACCTTCTTTCAAGTACAGCCAACAAATGCCAAATATGAAATATTAATATTTAAATATGGATCCTTAACAAACTTACTTAATCAAAAAATGAAAATAAATATTTCATAAAACTCCTGTTTCTTAAATATTTCAAATGAAAAATCTTACCATAAGAAATGTATCACTTATAAATATATTTTTTTTTATTGCAGTGACATGGTCAACATCATAACTATGCTCATTTCAAGAGATTAAGATACTTTCATGCAGGTACTTTGAAACCCACTTTTAATTTTAGTTTTAGAAGCAACTGGCAACAAAGGTACATATGGCAGCCTAATAAACTAAATTTGCCATTTAAACGATGCTTCCCATAAAAGAATTAAATAAAAGTGAAATACATTGTTTACCAAGTGGCTAGCTGAAGATACAAATATTACAACACTCTGGTCTTCTCTTGAATCAGATTTTCCATTTTCCAACAAGTGTGCTAAGATCGGGTGTCACGCTGCATATTTCTGTTTCAGCCACTTGCAGCGACTTGCATTTTAAGACTCAAAGCCCTGAATTGTTCCTGTTTTTAAAGTGAAGGTGTGACAAATATTGTGTTATGGTCTACAAAACTTTTGATGGCCGTCTTAGAAAAATGAAAGAAACAATTCAGCGTTCTGAATCCTAAGGAGCAGGTCATTTAAAATTTAGAAAAAACATGTCTTTTGAATTAGCACTAACTGTTCTCTCATTAAGAAAATGACTTGAACAAAAACCTGCAGCCACCTTGGGCCCTCCAACATCTGAGTTTGACACCCCTGTGCTAAGTTAATAAGAAAAACACTTCACTCAAATTCAATTTATCTTTTTAAGTATGACTAGCCTCTATTTCAACCTCAGCCTCAACAATTCATTTTAAGTTTGCCCTAAATGCGTGTGATATAGTTTGGAAAAAAATTACATAAAATGTAAAACTGCAAATAGAAAAGCCCAAAACCAGTTACAAAACTTTAGTTAAGTTTCCTCAACTTTTTTCACAGTGTAGTTTCTGAAGTAGTTTTCTTTTAAACAGAAATGTTAATTTAAATTAAAACAAAAAATATATGGTGAAAAGCATTTAAAATTATTTACTGCTTAGCTTTTTTTTTTTTTTTTTTTTTTTTTTTTTAATAAGCACAGGGTCACCAGAAAGCATCCTAATTAAAATACCTCTGTCAGCAAATGAATTCCATTGAAAACATGCCTTTATGTGTTAGAATCCAGGATAACAGTCTACTAACAAAACTAAATTAATCAAGGCAAAAACTCACCTTTTTCAGATTATTCTCAAAGTTAATAAATCTTGGCAAACTGCCCTCTTAATAAAATGTAAAAAGTATTACTCAATGATCATATCACGCATTAGACCAGTGTACCCTGTTCAAAGGTTGGCTCCCTGTCTTGCAGCCCATGCTAAAATGGGCCCTAGCTCCCTGTCACTCCAAACAGGAATGACTGAGTGAGAAAATAAAAGTAAGGGAAAATTTTAAATTATTAAGTTTAATAATATTCAATAGAATATTACAGGAAAATTATGGATAATCACTGTAGTATTATTATTATTATTATTATTATAGAATCACAGCCTACATAAAATAAAGATGCTTGAGCGTTAAAGAAAAATAATCCAAAAAGTTTAAAACAATGAACATATTTTGTGATATGTAAATTAAAAGATGGTTGTTTATGTATTAAATATGACACGATGGTACAAATTATTAATGCTCGTTTAAAGAGATAACGAGATGCCAGTTATCCAACTGCTCAAAATTTGCATCTGATTAGGCAATCAGTGAAATTAATTCCTTGCAATGTCCCGGGAAACTGGATGTAATTTACATTGTTAAAGAGTTTACCTTGAAAGTAAGCAGACTTCGATGTGTGCAATTTGAAGTAATCCTGACGTTCAGCCATTTGGCAACTGGCGTTCTGTTACAACTGCATCGACGTCCAAGACTACGACAACAATCAGCTGGCCTCTCTCACCTTAAAAGGTGGGAACGAGAGGTTGCGAGGCTTGTGGCCACGGTGAGGCCCACCTGGGTACCTTGCATTACAGGAATCTGTCACGGCACTTACAAACAAGGTCTAGTTCAGCCAAAACTGAACCTAGTCGTTGTCCGTAAGGCCGCGAAGAAGAGAAAGAAAATCGCACCGTTCTTCTGCTGTTTCTTTGAGATGCGCGCTGAGAGAGAGGCGCTACAAAACTGGAGTCAGGACGCTGGCCAGCGCATGCAGGCAGACGCTCGCACACGCGCAGCGCGCTCACGGCAGCCAATCAAGCACGTCTTGGCGCTGTGGGGGGGTTGTATGTAAGAGAAATAACCTGCGCGTACAGAAGTGACCCCGAGGTGAAAGCGAACGGCATGTTATTTACTGCCCGCTACATCTTTTGGGCGACGCGACGACCGCCTGTCGCTGTACGCGTCACTCGACGGAGCGCTCGATGCGACGTCTCCCCGTGACCCGTTCGTTAGCCGTTTTGAACCCCAACACTGGTCGAAGCCCAGACCGGACAACCCCAAATGAGAAGGAGGACGCACGCTGCAAACGAGCCTTCTTTTTGTTTGCGTTCCTCAAAGCGGAACCGCACTTACCTCTAGCATGGTACGCGCGACTGGGCTGCAGAAGACCGCGAAGTGAAGCTCTGCTGTCCGCTCGTGCTGCCTCTCCGACACAATAACAGAGATGAGAAAAGCAGCTCTTACTTTAGCTTCAGCCCCCTGCGCCTTTGCAATTTTCTCCGCTGCTTACAATAATATATTCCGCTTTCTCGTACGAGAGAATCCAATGCACGTCACCGGGTCAAAAAGCCCGTCAAGTTGCAGCTGGCGCGACCCTCTCGCCCTTGCAAGTCTCCCCGGCGAATACAAATCTGCGGGCCATGAAGGAGATGGGCAGCGACGTGGCAGATTACTTGGCCCACCACAGAATACTCTCCGAAGTACAAAAGCAGCGCCTTTCGGCATTCATCAATTATGTTGTTTAACTCCTTTCAGCAGTAAACCTTGTTCTTAAATCATCCATTGAAACGCCATTCGGCACTGAACCTACGCTCCAAAACGGCAATGTTGTTTAAGATCACTTTGAAAAAGAACCTTCCTCTTTTTCGTTGGGCGTTGTTATTCCGTTAACAGACAAAATAAGAAAACAATTGTGGAGAGCGGAGACATGAGTCCTATCTTTGCAGAGATTGCTGCTGCAGTAGGCTGGAACAAATGCAGGTGTCAGCTGAGGTAGCTATTAAAATGAAGAGTGTCCGTCATAACAGGCAGATACATGAAAAAGCACCCCCGCTTGACAACGTTTTGCACGGCAGTTGCATTCAATACAAATAGCAGCTCATCTTGAAAAGAGGTAAGCCGTGCAGCCTCACAGCTCTTAAGCCCAAAGTTTGAATCCTGCTCAGGTCAGGCGCTGCGTGTGGGGAGGGGAGTTTGTGCGTTCAGCCCTTCACAACCCGTTAGGTGGTGGTGCCTCAAAACAGCTCACTTTGACTTTGAGCTAGTTTGAATTGGAAAGTCTTCAAAGTATATTTAGGAAAAAAACCCACTTTTTTAATGAATAAATAGACCAGGAATTAACCTCGGATGTGGTGGGCTGGAATGCAGAAGCAGCATTAGAATTGGACAGAGATGGCATTGGGTGGACAGAAATAGTTCCGAAGAGGGCTAAGGAAGAAAAGAGACAGATATGGGCAAAGGACACACTTGAGGCAAAACCTTTGTATAGAAGTGAAACATTTGTATTTTTTGTGTCCTTTTCTTTACTGCTTAATCCAGACTTTCAGGGATGCTGGAGCTTATCCCAGCTAACAGAGGACACAAGGTAGGAACAAGCCCTGAACAGGGTGCCAGTCCAACGAATGGTGAGCACACATACACACACACACACCAAACACTAGGGCCAGTTTGGTGTCACCAATTCACTTAACCTGCATGTGCTTTGGACATTGGGAGGAAACCCAGGAAACCACACAGACTCAAGGAGAACATGCAAATTTCATGCAGGGAAGACCTGAGGACGTGTACCCTTGTCTCCTTACTGCTGGGCAGCAGTGCTATCACTGTAATGCCCCACATTTCTATTTAAATAAAAACAAAAATAATACATTTTTCAGTGAAATTTGTGAAAAAAACCACATACATTTAACTGTGCCTGTGGTGGCCTAATGATACTATACTTAGTGGCTTTTTTGTCTTGTTTTTGGAGAAGAGCTCTATGCACTGATATTTTGAGTGACTTAAGCCGTCCCCATGGCACCACTCGTGCCGCAGTGGCTGCAGCCACTTTCCTAATTATTAACCAATTACTGCTGCAAATGGAACATCATTTTGTCTTAATTTGAATTAGCTTGCTTGTGAAAATTCAGTACTCTTGTTTCTTTTTTTTCCTTAAATGACACTCAAACAATAATGAGATGCAATACCTACAGAAGACCAGCTAACTCTTGGACTCGGGGGAAGGGGGGTCTCATACTCCACTTCTGGAAGACCACCATTTCTTGCTGTTAAGAAATCAGTTTTTTAATTCTGCCATTTTAGTGTTCTTATGTTCATATTTTCAAAACTGTTCATTTTTTAGGTGTGTTCTCATGTAATGCAAGAAGCACCAACTGTGATAGCCATGTCTGTCAGTCTATAACAACTTGGCCCACCTTGGACTGATTTTGTTCAAATTTTGCACATTTATTCTTCCAAGAAATTCAATCTCTTGCTGCTTTAGGTAAGTTTACTATACACATACAAAAAAAATACTTTTCTGGAAATGAATGGAAGAGGAAAGCAATTGTGTAAACTTATATAACGCTGAATTGATAAAACTAATGTTAACTGCAGATTATTAATGTAACAAACTGACTATATCAGTCTGCAGCTAAACAGTGTTTAATCTGATTAATTACACGGAAAAGGAAGGTGCAGCACCCCCCAAGTGATGTCAATCTAGAATGGGGTTAGAAAGCGAGTGGGTAATGCAGCATGGACTGCGCTGTGGTTTGCAGTTTCTACAGTGCACAAAAAGGCCAACTGTGCCGCAGATAGCGAGGGCAGGGCAGTGTTACACTTTATGCGGGCTGAAAGAGTTGTTTAGCGGCAAAATGTACAACAGGCCGAGTTACAGTTTATTCTTACCCAGAAAGCTGCTTTTGTGTGTGTTCAGACTAGAATTATAAAAAAAATTAGATAATTGTCACCTTCAGTATTCCCACTATACAACAAACCAGTTCCTTTCTAAGTTTTTAGTTATTTCATTATTACTGTTTACTTATTTGGCTGCCACCTTTATTCTTACAACATTTGAAGTCCAATGGGTTCAGTTTCTTTTGTTTTTCTAATTGGAGTACAGGCAGGTGAAGTGACATGCTCATGGTCACACGGGGTCAGTAGCAGGATTTGAACTCACAGCCACAGGATGTGTAGTCGCTGGACCAAAGTCTTAACCACACTGCCTGCATTATTTGTACAACTGTAATGAATTTCTGGGTCTTAACTAATATTAATAGCTAGATGGGGACTGATTGCCTTTCTCCTTTCATATAGTAATATTTACACTGATTTAATGCAAGTATTGGCCATTTTGCTTTAATAGTTATTTTTCTGTTTTTAAATATTAGATACTACTCTATTGGGTATAACTTCAAAAATGTTAAGTTTAAGAACATTGAACAATAGTTAGTTACAGACCCTCCACCCCTAACACACAACAATCAATGTCAGCTTCACATCACTAGAATTGAAATCTGCAGAACATGAAAGTTATTGAGCCACCATAAGCCTATTTAGGTTAGACCAGGGGTCCTCAATCACGGTCCTGGAGGGCTGCAGTGGCTGCAGGTTTTTGCTCCAACCCAATTGCTTAGTAAGAAGCCCTTATTGCTCAAGTAACATTTCTGCTTCATTTTAGTGTTCACGCTCATTAAGATTTTGAACCCTTATTGCTTATTTTAGCTTTAAACAGCTGTATTCTTGGTTTTTAATCACCCCTTATTAGCAGTCAGATGAAAATGTCAAAAGAGACCAGCATTTCTCCATTTAGCTGGTTTCCATTTACACGTCTGTGTGTTTATCATGCATTACTAGGTTTAATTAAATACTTGGAATGGAAGTGAAGAGAAAAAAATGAAGAACTGAGAATTACTCATCCATTTTAGCCTTCAAATCATTTGGATGATATCTAGGATATGAAGAAAATCTAGGATATGAGAATTAGCTGACATGCAGAGTTAAAGCACTAACAACCATGAAATTAAATTATTGGCAAGAATTGCTTTCTAATTAAGCAACCGGGTTAGAACAAAAACCTGCAGTCACTGTAGCCCTCCAGGACTGTGATTGAGGACCCCTGAGTTATACTTTTAACTATGAGATGTTTTAAAATGCTGTTAAAAAGCAAGTATTTATTTAATGTACTCCACTAACACATGTAACTGCATTCTGTCAGCATTGTTATTTTTCAGTATGAATGATTGTTACAAAACTGTTTAATAAACAAAAATATGCTGACTGTTGGATGAAGTAAACAAAAATAATGTGAAATGCTCCATGTTTCACAGCCAGTTAACTTCGAACTTCTGACTTGTTTTCTTCTGAGAACATCCATCCATTATTATCCATTATCCAACCCGCTATATCCTAACTACAGGGTCACGAGGGTCTGCTGGAGCCAATCCCAGCCAACATAGGGCGCAAGACAGGAAACAAACTCTGGGCAGGGCGCCAGCCCACCGCAAGGCGCGCGCACACACACACACCCACACATCAAGCACACACTAGGGACAATTTAGAATCGCCAATGCACCTAACCTGCATGTCTTTGGACTGTGGGAAGAAACCGGAGAAAACCCACACAGACATGCAAACATGCAAACTCCGCACAGGGAGGACCCGGGAAGCGAAACCGGGTCTCCTAACTGCAAGGCTGCAGTGCTACCCACTGCGCCACCGTGCCGCCCCATTCTGAGAACACCATCAGCATATTTTGTGGACCACCACAATGTTTTATTGAAACAGATATTGTGTAATGTAGGATCAAGTTAGCTGATCATTTTTTAGCTCGCTTTCCATCTCATTATTGTTTGGCTGCTGGAAGGAAGATTCTAAATCTTAAAAAGCAAGTCAATTACATTGAAAGCAACAGGAATGGGTTATTTTAAGAGTTGGGGATTGAAGTGAATTTTTTTTTATACCATTTATGTGGAAGGGTTTGGGCAGAAAGTAAAATATTATAGTACCAGAAAAAGCAAACAAGCTGCAACATGGAACCGTTTCATTTCCATGTTTTTTTTTGTATATATTCCAATATATATTTGTATACATATTTTTTGTATATATTAATCATGTGTCTTCTACTTCTACAACAAAGTTTCTTTAATGGAAGCTTGTCTTCTATCAGATGAGCTGTCACAACCGTCACTCTGTAATCTTAAAATATTTAGACTGATACACATTTGATGTATCTTTCTGAGTTTTTGAACTCACATAACCCACTTACACACTCACATGGCCAATTTAAAGTCCCCCAACCACTTTGCAGAAGCATTTTTGACATGTAGGAGACAAACTGAAATGGCAGTAGAAAAACTTAAGAGTGTCACAGGGAAAAAGTGTAAACTCATCGGAAGACTGGTATTTGAGCTCTGTGTCAAAGCAGGAGCTGTGGGGCAGCAGTGGTGGCAGCAACACAAGCCATTGTCCTGTCCGGTGTCTTAAGTTTGTTTAGATCCTGAAGCCTTCTTTCTTGTTCTGTCCTTTTAAAGCCACAAGGCACTTATTAATGAGGCACAGTGATAAATAATATAGTCTCCAATTCATAGCTGTAACATTTGCACCTTTGAGTGTATTTGTCTTAAAGCATTTGGCTTCACAAAATTGAAAGAAAACACAGGGGGAAACATTGGGGATTACACCTACTGATTTTCATCGTAAAAAAAAACCCACACTTTTGTAAATATGTGACATGTTGGAATGATATTAGAAATAAGCAAATTATATAACATTCAATTGCCAACAGGAATTGGCTTCTAAAAATGAAGTTGAATGAAGCAAAAACCAGTAACTACATTGAGTCCAAGGGATCAAGCTGGAAAATATTGTAAATTCTCTGCATGTGGTAAGGAAGGCTGCAGTGAAAGAATCTGCTCAAGGTGAGCATGGTGTGGGTTTGAAAGGTTCTTCATCCACGTAACCTCTGGCATGTGTTTTTTTTTTATGCTTGGTGGTCTTATTTTTCACATGACAGTCAACTCTTGGCAATCAAGCAAAGTTCATTCCTTGAATGTGGAACCAAGACGCGGAACTCTGCACGGCCTGATGTGTGCCGAGAAAACTCCGAACACTTAGGCAGCTACTTAACAGCCAGTCATGGATTTGCTTTTTCATGTTGGCCTGTTATTGTGTAAACCACTCAGGATTAACTATAAACCTTTAGCTTTTAGATCATATGGATACAAATGTCTTGTGTCACCATCTAATGGTTTCACTCCAGGCTGCACATTACAGCAAGCACAAGCTGACTGTGATGTTACAGCAATACGAAAAAGCTTGTGCAGTCAAGAAAATTCAGAAGATCCTAACAAACAAAGAACAGCCAGCTTCACTTGTCTTAGATGTTTCTCCATCTTGTCTGTCTTGCATACTATCTTTATTATATTATTATTATATTTTTAGCATCCTTGTGTATGTCATTAAATTGAATCATTCTGTTGTGTGTGCCTATTGGCACTGCCATTCAATCAAGTGAATCCATTCTTCATGCCCGCATTTTCCTGCAGTAGTCCATTTAATGGACATGTTCTCAGTGCTGCACGGAAAGGCTCATACACCCTGTGACCCTGAATGTGTGGTAAAAATCAAACTTGTTAATTAAAGAAAGAAACGTATCCTCTACCAGGACAAGTTTGATAAAACCTTTTAGAGTCAGTCATGGGGCAGGAGAAAGCTTGTCCATATGCATCATTTATTTACTTTTGCAGCACCTTGCTGAACAAGGAGAATCCATTAGAGCAGTAAATTACAGCATGGTCAGAATGGTCAAAAAGTATAGGTAGGGTGTTATATTTATAGACAATTAAATTTGCATAACAATGCCGACTTAATGCTTACATACAGTGTCATACTCTGATTGGTTAAAAGACATGAGGTGTTTTGGCATAGAGCACAACCAGCCAAAAATAAAAGTCTTTCCCCATTACATCCTTTTCTTCAATATCTCTTGAATTCAGCTCTTAATCTGTTAGGAAAACTGTCTACGTGCCAACTAGCAAGTCTTACTAGGCACATGAAAGAACATTATATCAGCCAGATTCTGGAACCATCCCCCTGGAACATTCTGCTTGTTAATGTGACCATTTCAGCAGCCTCTTCACGATATTGGGAAAACAAATGCTTGTATATTTCACTGTGCATTGCAAACCAAAACATTTAACTACTTTTACCTCTAAATTATTCTCTCATAAATGACACTAAGATGTATTGAGAATGTTCTGCTATGGCATATGTTACACTTTCATCTAGAACATCTTGCATAATACAAACATGAGGAAATTATGCCAGCTGTAAATCATAGATAGATAGATTGAACTTTACACTATATGGCCAAATGTGTGTGGACACCTGACCATCACACCTATAAGAGCTTTAAAAGCCACAACTGTATCCCTCTGTTTTATTATTTCTGTGTGAATTTATGAGTGTTCTGGGTGTGTCTTCCATGTGTAATGAAAATATGCTGTACCCATTGTGTTCTGAACAAATAACAATGAAATCATTATACTTGAATATATTTTATTTATTTAAGACTATAAATAAGAATCTTCACTTTAGAGATAAATAAATGTGTGAGTCAAAGACTTCTAACATTCATAATTTTGGGACATTTAGATTGAATCAAATATTTAGGTACTACAGTAATACCATTTATCTGTGTACTGATTGGTATAAATTGAAATATGTAAATAAACTTAACTGTATTTTAAACGGCCCTTATTCAGAAAGCGGACACCACTTGGTTGTTTCACAATAATTAAGATTAGGTATATAAGAAGGTTTCACATTTCTGTTATCACTTTAGTCCTAAAATAGTGACTTAACATCAGGGACCTATTTAATGACCTTAAGGTTAGTGTTTGGGCGAGGGGAAGGCCGTCTCAAGTGGCGTCTGCTTTCTGAACAAGACCCTTTTAAATTTCCATTTTGTCATTTTAGTTGGCTGAAGTGAACCGGTGAAGCGCACTGAGGCCAATTCCATCAAGCTTGTTGAAATAAAGACGTCAATTATGAAATTCATTTGCAGCAGCAACTTACAGCTTTTCAAAATTTCTAAAATATTTACCCCACAACATCCCATTTTAAAACTATAGGCATTAATATGGATTTGCCCAACCCAATTTGCGATTACAACAACTTCCACACTATTGGCTTTCCACAAGATTTCGGAGTGTGTCTCTTGAAGTTTGTTCCCCCTCAGCCAAAAAGAACATTTATGAAGTACTGATGTTGGAGGAGAAGACATCAAAAAGGGTTGAGGTCAGGGCTTTGTGCAGGCCACCTGAGTTCTGCACACCAAACTCATCAAACCATGTCTTTATGGACCACCTTTGTACACAGGGGCACAGTCATGGTGGAACAGAAAAGGGCCTTCCACAGTCTATTGCCACAGAGATGGAAGAGCACAAATATCCAAAATATAATTTTATGCTGTAGCATTAACCGTACACTTCACTGAAACCAAGGGGCCAAGCCAAATCCTGAAAATCCAGCACAGACTTTTATCCCTCATTCACAAAACTTTACAAGAGGCACTATGGCGTCTGAAATGTAGCATTCTTCTGGCATCTGCCTAACCCAGAAATGTCCATCACATGGCTAGATAGTGAAGAGGGATTCATCACTCCACTCCTCCAGGGTCCAGTGTCTACACTTGGCATTGCACATAATGATCTTAGGCTTGTGTGCAGCTGTTTGGCCATGGAGACCCATTTCATGGACACAAAGTTCTTGTGCTGATGTTACTTCCAGAAAGAGAGAGACAGGTTGGGAGCATGTGCTTATAGTGCATTGCTAAACCCACCACACAACAAACCCCCTGGATTGGGACCCAGAGGAGGTACAGAGTGAGGCTTTTTTGCAGTGGCTGCCAGAGGCAGTTTGAAAATCTTTTGTGAGTGATGTGACAGAGGACAGGCGATTTGTATACGCTGTGTACTGCTGCACTTGGTGGCCCCACTTTGTTAGTTTGTGTGGTCTGCCACTTGATGTTTGCTCCTTGACACTCTCTCTTCATAATAAAAGCACTTACAGTTGACTAGGGCAGATCTAGCAGAACAGGCATTTCATACACCATGTAAAGGTGACAACCTGTGCTTTTCAGAATGGCCCATTCTACTGCTAGTGTTTGTCAACGAAGACTGCATGGCTATGTGCTTAATTTCATTTACCTTTTAACAATGGATGTGGCCAAAACACGTGAACTCAATCATTTGAAGGGGGTCTACATACTTTTGGCCAAATAGTGTAGGTGCTGTTTGCGTTATTCCTTCAGTATTTGTCAATATGATGGGGTTTCAAGATAAAAGAATAAACACTCATTTCAAGTGCAAGTTAGGGTTAAGGAAAACACGTTAAGAGGCAGGAAGTTTTGCTACGTTTTCCTCCATTGCAGTCTTGATTCGATGATTTGGTTTTGGCGCACTGCTATGACTATTTCTTTGGTTCTTAGCCCAGCAAGACATTCTAACACCATCCTGTCTCACTCCTCTGACGTTATCCACCTCCTGGGCCTTTTTACACTCTTAAAAATCACTGCGAACATCAACGACCAACACAGGGCTCATACTAGTAACATGTCTGGGGTGAAAGGTGTTGGGCTGGATGGGCTGCTGTGCTTTGGAAAAGATTGCTATCAAGTAAGAGACAAGCAAGATAGATAGATAGATAGATAGATAGATAGATAGATAGATAGATAGATAGATAGATAGATAGATAGATACTTTATTAATCCCAAGGGGAATTTCACATACTCCAGCAGCAGCATACTGATACAAAAAACAATATTAAAGAGTAATAAAAATTTAGGTAAAAACAGACAACTTTGTATAATGTTAACGTTTACCCCCCCGGGTGGAATTAAAGAGTCGCATAGTGTGGGGGAGGAACGATCTCCTCAGTCTGTCAGTGGAGCAGGACAGTGACAGCAGTCTGTCGCTGAAGCTGCTCCTCTGTCTGGAGATGATACTGTTTAGTGCATGCAGTGGATTCTCCATGATTGACAGGAGCCTGCTGAGCGCCCGTCGCTCTGCCACGGATGTCACTGTCCAGCTCCGTGCCTACAATAGAGCCTGCCTTCCTCACCAGTTTGTCCAGGCGTGAGGCGTCCTTCTTCTTAATGCTGCCTCCCCAGCACACCACCGCGTAGAAGAGGGCGCTCGCCACAACCGTCTGATAGAACATCTGCAGCATCTTATTGCAGATGTTGAAGGACGCCAGTCTTCTAAGGAAGTATAGCCGGCTCTGTCCTCTCTTGCACAGTGAATTAGTATGAAGTTCTCTTATATTGTAACTTTCCTTGGATTCTGTGATTTCCTCCCAACTACACCAGTCTTGTTATTTCTGGTTTATAGCCTTAAATCCAAGCAGCCATAAGAAACTCATGGAATAGAACCAAGTTACAGTGAAATTTCCCACCAGTCAGCAGCCATTCGGCAAAACCGGACGTCACTTTCCTTGTCCTTGCTCAGCTTCTGTTTGTTCTCAGGCAGACGCCACATATTGGTTTTGAGATGTCTGAGAGAATGGCAAATGTTTTATAACTTCATGTTCAAAAGTCCATCCAGGTAAATAAAAATAAATTGGTTTTAACTCATTGTGTATTTGTATTCTCTCCCTTGCTTTTCCAATTGGTTACAAGTGACTGATGGTTTGTTTGTCTTCTTGTATTTCCAACGCCTTCTGCACCTTTAACAAGTAAGTAGAAATGGCAGCAATTCTGAAAAAACAATAAATAAAATAATAAAGCCCCAAATGTATTCTTATGTGTTGTTTTCCCCAAATTGTACCTCTGACTTACTTACACAGGGTATTTCATAAAAATGTACGGCTTTATATGAGACTATCGTGTTTAACAGAAACAGAACAAATACTTGTCTGAACCTGATAACAGAAGTCTGCGATGTCTGCTAGTAACTTTAAAAAGTTAAGAGTCTCCTATCACTAGCATCAATGTAAACACATGTCTGGAATCCTCTTACAATTAATTTTCTTACGTTTTATATTTTTTAGCTGTTGAAATGACACTATAATTCACACTGTTGAAGGAAAGGTCATTTATTTTTTTTTGGTGGGGAACCCAGGAACACACCAATCCTTGACCCGACTTGCACACACACACTCACAGAGACACAGTTGAAGCAGCAGATTAAATCAATAATAATTAAATATCCATCTATCCATCTTCCAACCCGCTGAATCCAAACACAGGGTCACGGGGGTCTGCCGCAGCCAATCCCAGCCAACACAGGGCACAAGGCAGGGAACCCATCCTGGGCAGGGTGCCAACCCACCGCAGATAATTAAATATTCTAAATTAAATAGAAAAATAAACAAAAAAAAAAAAAAAAACAGGGCAGCACGGTGGCGCTGCTGCCTTACAGTAAGGAGACCCAGATTTGCTTCCTGGGTCCGTCCCTGCATGGAGTTTGCATGTTCTCCCCGTGTCTGTGTGGGTTTCCTCCCACAGTCCCAAGACATGCAGGTTAGGTGCACTGGCGATCCTAAATTGTCCCTAGTGTGTGCTTGGTGTGTGTGTGTGCGCTCGCCCTGTGGTGGGCTGGCGCCCTGTTTGAGGTTTGTTTCCTGCCTTGCACCCTGCGTTGGCTGGGATTGGCTCCAGTAGACCCCTGTACCCTGTAGATAGGATATAGCGGGTTGGATAATGGATGGATGGACAAAAAAAAACAGCTAACCCTCCCCACTCCCCTACAGTGATAACAAATAATAACACGACTCAACAACAACAAACTAGAACGATAAACACTAATGACTTAAGTCCAAATGTAGCAGCAACAGATGATGATGAACGAGAGACAAACAGAAATACTGTGAACAGTTCACTGTAAGCAATGCAAAGTTTGCCCTACCAGGATCCTGATACAGTGAGGGGTGATGAGACCTCGGACCTCCGCTTGTTTTGCTGGTTCCTTCTTTAAAGGGCCCGCTAGCCTGATCATCTTCCCAGCACCTCCCGCGTCCTCTGCTGTCATCCAATAGAGCAACACTTCTAGGACTGCTGGGATATGCAGTCCTCTATTCTGCAGTGCAGCTACTCTTTAGCACCCTGTAGAATGTTTGGCTTTCATATGCTTAACTCGGAATTAATAGTACTGTATATGTAGCATATTCAGACACAGGAAGCAGAGGATGATGGTGCGAGGAACCTCATCAGAATTGGCTGATGTTAAGAGTGGTGTTCCACAGGGGTCAGTGCTGGGGCTGCTGCTATTTTTAATATATATAAATGATTTGGATAGGGATATAAGTATTAAGCTGGTTAAATTTGCAAATGACGGCAGATAATCTGGAATCCGTCAAATCATTAATAGAAGGATTTGGATAGCATACAGGCTTGGGCAGATTTGTGGCAGATGAAATTTAATGTCAGTAAATGTAAAGTATTACACATAGGAAGTAAAAATGTTAGGTTTGAATACACAATGAGAGGTCTAAAAATTGAGATTACAATTTATAAGGAGGATTTAGTTGTAGTGGACACTATGCTATCAACTTCCAGACAGTGTTCAGAGCCATTAAGGAGACAGACAGAATGTTAGCTTTAACGAGGTCTATCTATTAAATAACGAGACTGTGTTTCTATCTCTTAAACAAAACAGTGAGAACTGATTATGAGCACTTGCCATGTAGGTTTAAACCTGTACGACAAATGACAACACCCTCTGCCGTTTAGTTGATTGTCGGTCACCGTTTAATGCAGTTGTGTTTCCCCTTGTCTGCCGGAATCATGCTTAGTTTAAAAGTTGAGCAACGTGTCATTTTGAAATTTTTAGTAAAATTGAACAAAACACCAACAGAACCTTTTCAAATACTTACTGACGTTTACAGTATGAGGAAGACTGCAGGTCTCGTGTGTGTGTGTATTTTTCCTAAATTGAAATCCGTGCATAAAGGAACACGTTTTGAGTCAGTGGATGTAGTAAAGAAGTAAAGAAGAAAACGTCAGATGTCTTGAAACAGTGGACAGAAACTGATCTACTCCACGCTTTCGACTAGTGGAAACCAAGACTGCATCAGTGAGCAATGTCAAATATATTGACGGGGACAAGCATTAGAATTGTTATATAAATAAAAGTGATTTATTGTGTCAGTCTTGTTATTTAATAGACAGACCTCTGCCACCCTGATGTGTGAAGTACAAGTCTAAGGAGGTTCTGCTCGAGCTTTATAATGCACTGGTGAGGCCTCATCTTGAGTACTGTGTGCAGTTTTGGTCTCCAGACTACAAAAAGGACATAACAGCACTAGAAAAGGTCCAGAGAAGAGCAACGAGGCTGATTCCACAGCTATAGGGGTTGAATTATGAGGAAAGATTAAAAGAGCTGAGCCTTTTCAGTTTTAGCAAAAGAAGATTAAGAGGAGACATGGTTAAATTGTTTAAAATTATGAAGAGAATTACTACAGTGGATTGAGACTGTTATTTTAAAATGAGCTCAACAAGAACATGGGGACATAGTTGGAATTGTTAAGGGCTAAACTTTGCATCAATGTTCTGAAGTTTTCTTCACACAGAGAACCACAGACACTTGGAATAAGCTACCAAGTAGTGTGGCAGACAGTAAGAGTTTTGGGACCTCTAAAACTCAATGATGTTATTTTTGAAGAATTAAGTGGATAGGACTGGCGAGCTTTGTTGGGCTGAATGGCCAGTTCTTGACTAGATTGTTCTATTGTTGCCACCTGTTATTATCTATTACATAATAATATTTTATTATATAACACAATTTATATATATATATATATATATATATATATATATATATATATATATATAATATAAAGCAAGTAGGGTTACAGATCATACCAATATATTCATTTTTCTTATTTCAGCCACCATCTGTATGTGGAAATGGTGGGCTTAGGCTCTGTGTGCTACAGTCTATAATCTGCCAACACTGAAGACTCTCCTCTCTGCTTTAAATGTTCTGCCTAATGTAGTTTGCTTATGTAAGCCCCCCGACTGTCTATTTCAGGCATCCCATCTTCTTAATGTGAATGAGCTTTCCATGATTTTTATGTCAGTTAGTTTATGGCTTGTTAAGCTCGCAGTACTTTCTACTGCTGTGCTCCGCGTGATGTAGAAACACAGTTTTACCTGAGTGTTTTTATAAATGGCACATGAAAATGCAATCACTGTAGATGTTTGGTTTCAATATAAAGAAAGTGTCACCCAAATTGAAGTGACAGCCCTTCAATAAACTGTCAAGGTGCTCCTGTAGGTCTGAATCTGCCAAGACAGAAGAGATGGAGGCAGATTAGCAGGACTTTTGTGTTTTAACTCATTTCTCACATTACGCTGTTTCTAGTGATTGCATCTGGGGGGCTGGAATTCAATTCTAGGTTAAATGAGAAGCACTAAATGTTATTCTTTTCCTGAACAACTTGATTGAATTATTACAATGCTAAACAAGTGAGGAGTTGCTGGCCTATATTTAAATAATTTAACGTGTAAGATTACGGTCAGGTACAGGATGTCCCAACGTGTGAATTAAAGCATATAACCCTCAATTCATTTATTATTTAAGCTGCATACCGTGCACCGACACAAATCTCTTGGCGCTCTTTTGGTTTTTCCCCGCAGTGAAACAACTGGGATTCTTTCCTCCGGCTTTTCCACAAAACCTATTAGTTCCACTGTTACTGGCGTGATCCGATTTCCAAATATAAGTATTTTTTCTTCTTTTCAAAGCCATTTATTCAGACATAAAAGGTTTGGTTCTTTATTTTTAAACATGTGGCAGAGACTTTAAACTGAAGCAGACTGGGGTCAATGCAGCACAAATGACAAAGGGCCTGCAGTGCACACAAAAGGATTGTTATAATGCAACCTTATTTGAATCCTGGGTAGACGCCTATTCCTAAGGCAGTGTGGGGGTCCTCTGGGGCAGAGCGCAAGTGCTATATGGCCTGCAATGCGACGATGGAAGAAGACTGGCAACTCCAGAACAATCGGATCAGCAGTTTGTTATCTTTGCGCAATGGAAAGTGTTCAGTACAAGAATGAGAAGGCGCTTCAAGGTGTTAGCTAGCGGAGAGTCAGACTGAGAAGCTGTTAAGACTGCGTCACGTACAGTTATCATTAGCTGATCAATACCGCAGCATGGACAGAGTTCTTATTCAGAAGGTAATTCATCCTTCCACCAATTCTTTGAACCTACCTAATCCAGATAATGGCCACTAGAGCCTAATGTGAATCGCACACCTACAGTAGACATACTCGGCCTATTCAGTGTTGCCCATCAGCCAGTTTTGCATGTCTTTGGTCTGATTTTAATCAAATTCAGTTTATTTATTTATGAAGGCAAAGTCATGCTTCTTACAAATGAACATTTAAATAAATAAGCACACCTCCCCTTTTAAAAGAACAGTACAAGGCCGGTGCATAAATAGTGGAGAAAAGTAACAGAAATCATGACAGCAGGAGATCTTACTAAAGGACACCAGTGGAAATTAAGGGGATTTAAAATGGACGCCAGGAGGCACTTCTTTATAACAAAAAGAGTTGTAGGAATCTGGAAGAACTATCAAGACAAGTAGCTGAAACAGAACCCTTGACAGCCGTTAAAAAGATTCTAGATGAGATGGTTGGGACAGCAAAGCAATTAGCTCAACAAACGGGCTTGATGGTCTGAATGGTCTCCACTCATTTGTCACATTTCTTACCTGGTTAATTTATAACAGGGGAGAGGAAAAAGAAAAATCAATTTTTTGGTGATCCTTTAGAAAATAACCCTTAGCTCTATGGAATACAGGAAGTCAATGAAGCTGTCCCAGGTTACTCCTGCTTCCAGACCAGGGGTTCCCAAAGGAGTGCGACAAAGAGTAAGGCGACGTCACGATTCATCAAACTCGAGTGAGGTGCGTTGTCTGACTTTATTGTGGTGCAGGTAGTGTCCTACAGTGTGTAATCACTTGTAGGTCATTTATTAGTTTGTGCTCTTGTTCTATGACATGAAAAGAATCAAGCACTGTGTATGCAATTGTCATCAGTGACTGAGCTGCAGAAATGAGCATTCTCGCAGGTTTCTTTCTGTGGGTAGACTGTTTGTAAAGGAGGGGAACTTTTTTAAAGAGAAGGAATTTAGACCTTGCAATGACATGCATAGACAGACAAGGTCTTGTGTCGATTTCTGTGCAAGCCTGGATCGTGAAACTGTATTGATTTCTATGGTTGACTGACATTTTTGCCGGGGGGTTCGGAGGCAAGGGGGACTAAATTGATTGCAACACCTGCTGCTTAGACTCTGTCTCTCTCTATTGCCGGTGGTCCTGGCAGTAATGCAGTGTTTTTAACTGTGCAACACATCTGTTTTTGAACTGCAGCGTGGGTGTTAACAGTGGATGACTGTGTTTCATTGCTTAGTGGCGTGCCAGCACCCATTGCTTCACGGGGGTCTCCTAGCCCCCAAAACCACTGATCGTTGACTGTGTCTCATTTTCTTGTGGCACTTAATACATCACAGGATACTCCAACCCTGATAATGTCAATAGTGTTTAAACTTCATACGGGACACATTTATAAGATTACTGAGATACTGGTAAAGTTAAAATGGTCATTTTAAATTTAATGCACGGAGTTTATTTTATTATTATTATTTTATTTTATTTTTTTTTAAGTTTTCAGTTTGTTCACCTGCAGTTCTGTATGTGGTTAATAAATTAGAAATTTCACTTCATCATTACATATATTACTTTTGTAGGGGGTGTAAACATAAATCAAACATTTTTTTTAGTTGTATGAGGCATAGAAAGGGTGGGGAACCTCTGTTCTAGACAAAGTACATCATCACATGGCCTCTGAGGAGTCTGAATTGTCATATACTCACACGAGGACTTCACGCTGTGTCTGTTGAGGTTAACTAGTCACCACCATTTCAATATGTTGTTCCACAGCCAAGCACAGATAGTAATGTGGTCAATGTACAAGTTGCACCCAGTGCCAGAGTAGGAGTCAGAGAGAAAAAATGGATTATGAGAAGGTTAGGAAACCAAGGTTCATTCCTTGTGGGAGAAAATAAAATCTACTAATTCATGTAATTGCATAACACTATAGGTCTTACTGTTTAAAAATTATTTAACAAACAAAAATCTGATAACTATTGTATCTCATTGATGAAGAAACTAAAAAGTGTAAAGTCAGAAAACCAAGTCCCTGATTGGACCTGAATGCTATGCCATGTGCACATTTTCTAACTTATTTCCTAACATCTAAAACCATGACAAGGTCATAAATCCCATGGCCTGCAAGGAGACCAGGTCACAACATAAAAGCAACCATTTAAAGAAGAGAGAGGCTTTATCTAGAGCCATTGCAAACCAGCATAACACAGGAGACCAGACAAGTGAGCCATTTAGACTTCTGTGCAATGATGCCAACAGTTTCACTTACATTTGCTATTCCTACATGATGCATTGCTTCCTTTGGCTTCATTGGTTTGTCCTGCTGCAGACGCCAAGGTAAAGCAGGACTCTTATATACAGTATAACTGCCACCTTATCGTGGTGGAGGGGTTTGCGTGTCCCAATGATCCTAGGAGCTCTGTTGTCCGGGGATTTATGCCCCTGGTTAGGGCCACCCAAGGCAAACTGGTCCTAGGTGAGGGATGAGACAAAGAGCGGTTAAATAGACCTTCTATGATGAATGAAAACTTTGGACGGCGTTTTCCCTTGCCCGGACGCGGGTCGCCGGGGACCCCCTCTGGAGCCAGGCCTGGAGGTGGGACTAGATGGTGAGCGCCTGGTGGCCGGGCCTGCACCCATGGGGCTCGGCCGGGCACAGCCCGAAGAGACAACGAGGGTCCCCCTTCCCATGGGCTCACCACCTATGGGAGGGGCCAAGGAGGTCGGGTGCAGTGTGAGTTGGGTGGTGGCCGAAGGCGGGGACCTTGGCGGTCCGATCCTCGGCTACAGAAGCTGGCTCTTGGGACGTGGAATGTCACCTCTCTGAAGGGGAAGGAGCCTGAGCTAGTGCGCGAGGTCGAGAGGTTCCGGCTAGATATAGTCGGACTCACCTTGACGCACAGCTTGGACTCTGGAACCAATCTCCTTGAGAGGGGCTGGACTCTCTACCACTCTGGAGTTGCCCCCGGTGAGAGGTGCCGAGCGGGTGTGGGTATACTTATTGCCCCCCGACTTGGAGCCTGTTCATTGGGGGTTACCCCGGTGGACGAGAGGGTAGCTCCCACCGCCTTTGGGTGGGGGGACGGGTCCTAACTGTTGTTTGTGTGTATGCTCCGAACAGCAGTTCGGAGTACCCACCCTTTTTGGAGTCCCTAGAGGGTGTGCTAGAGGGCATACCTTCTGGGGACTCCCTTGTACTGCTGGGAGACTTCAATGCTCACGTGGGCAATGACAGTGAGACCTGGAGGGGCGTGCTTGGGAGGAATGGAAATCAGAACCAGAGTGGAATTTTGTTATTGGACTTCTGTGCTCGTCACGGATTGTCCAAAACGAACACCATGTTCAAGTATAGGGGTGTTCGTATGTGCACTTGACACCCGGACACCCTAGGCCTAAGTTCGATGATCGACTTTGTGGTCGTGTCGTCGGACTTGCGGCCACATGTCTTGGACACTTGGGTGAAGAGAGGGGCGGAGCTGTCAACTGATCACCACCTGGTGGTGAGTTGGCTTCGATGGTGAGGGAGGATGCCGGTCAGGCCTGGTAGGCCCAAACGTGTTGTGAGGGTCTGCTGGGAACGTCTGGCAGAGCCCCTTTCCAGAAGTAGCTTCAATTTCCACCTCCGGCAGAACTTCGACCCCATCCTGAGGGAGGTGGGGGACATTGAGTCCGAATGGGCCATGTTCCGGGCCTCTATTGTTGAGGCGGCTGACCGGAGCTGTGGCCGTAAGGTGGTCAATGCCTGTCGTGGCGGCAATCCCCGAACCCGTTGGTGGACACCGGCGGTGAGGGATGCCGTCAAGCTGAAGAAGGAGTCCTACAGGATCCTTTTGTCCTGTGGGACTCTGGAGGCAGCTAATAGGTACCGGCAGGCCAAGCGGAATGCGGCTTTGGTGGTTGCTGAGGCAAAAACTCGGGCGTGGGAGGAGTTTGGGGAGGCCATGGAGAACGGCTTTTGGATGGCTTCGAGGAGATTCTGGTCCACCGTCCGGCGTCTCAGGAAGGGGAAGCAGTGCAGTGTCAACACTGTATATGGTGGGGATGGTGCACTGCTGACCTCGACTCGGGACGTTGTGGGTCGGTGGGGGGAGAACTTCGAACACCTCCTCAATCCCACTAACATGGCTTCCAATTAGGAAGCAGAGCCTGGGGACTCTGAGGTGGGCTCCCCCATCTCTGGGACTGAGGTCACCGAGGTGGTCAAAAAACTCCTTGGTGGCAGGGCCCCGGGGGTGGATGAGATACGCCCGGAGTTCCTCAAGGCTCGGGCTGTTGTAGGGCTGTCTTGGTTGACACGTCTCTGCAACATCGCATGTATATCTGGGACAGTTCCTCTGGATTGGCAGACCGAGGTGGTGGTCCCCCTCTTTAAGAAGGGGGACCGGAGGGTGTGTTCCCACTACAGAGGGATCACACTCCTCAGCCTCCCTGGAAAAGTCTATTCGGGGGTTCTGGAGAGGAGGGTCCGGCGGATAGTCGAGCCTTGGATTCAGGAGGAACAGTGTGGTTTTCGTCCTGGTTGCGGAACAGTGGACCAGCTCTACACCCTTAGCAGGGTCCTGGAGGGTGCATGGGAGTTTGCCCAACCAGTCTACATGTGTTTTGTGGACTTGGAAAAGGCATTCGACCGTGTCCCTCTGAGAATCCTGTGGGGGGTACTCCGAGAGTATGGGGTACCGAACCCCCTGATAAAGGCTGTTTGGTCCCTGTACGATCTGTGCCAGAGCTTGGTCCGCATTGCCGTCAGTAAGTCGAACCCATTTCCAGTGAGAGTTGGACTCCGCCAGAGCTGCCCTTTGTCACCGATTCTGTTCATAACTTTTATGGATAGAATTTCTAGGCGCAGCCAGGGCGTTGAGGGGGTCCGGTTTGGTGGACTCAGGATTGGGTCATTGCTTTTTGCAGATGATGTTGTCCTGTTTGCTTCATCAGGCCGTGATCTTCAGCTCTCTCTGGATCGGTTCGCAGCTGAGTGTGAAGCGGCTGGGATGGAATTCAGCACCTCCAAATCCGAGACCATTCAAGTATCTCGGGATCTTGTTCACGAGTGAGGGAAGAATGGAGCGTGAGATCGACAGGCGGATCGGTGCGGCATCCGCAGTAATGCAGGCTCTGCATCGGTCTGTCGTGGTGAAAAAGGAGCTGAGCCTCTCAATTTACCAGTCGATCTATGTTCCTACCCTGACCTATGGGTAGTGACCGAAAGAACGAGATTGCGAATACAAGCGGCTGAAATGAGTTTCCGCCGCAGGGTGTCTGGGCTTTCCCTTAAAGATAGGGTGAGAAGCTCAGTCATCCGGGAGGGACTCAGAGTAGAGCTGCTGCTCCTCCGCATCGAGAGGAGTCAGATGAGGTGGCTCGGGCATCTGATCAGGATGCCTCCTGGACACCTCCCTGCTGAGGTGTTCCAGGCACGTCTGACCGGGAGGAGGCCCAGGGGAAGACCCAGGAGATGCTGGAGGGACTATGTCTCTCGGCTGGCCTGGGAACGCCTCGGGATTCCCCCGGAAGAGCTAGAATTAGTGGCCCGGGGAGAGGGAAGTCTGGGCATCTCTGCTCAAGCTGCTGCCCCCGCGACCCGACCTCGGATAAGCAGAAGAGGATGGATGGATAATAAAAAAAAAGTTATATACAGTTGGAGAGAGAGAGGGAAAAACCACATCAAGCCAAGGAATCTAAAGTCATTAATTAATCTACTAGAAGTATGCTTGTCTGTCAGTTACTTTCTCACACTGCTGCTTTAAAGCTGTGAAAAAATAAATAAAAAAAGTCTGCAGCTTTTTAAGAGGGCATACATTTTCATGATTGAGACAAAGAGCTTGCTTGAGGTCACTGATCTGGCAACACTGGTGAGATTAAGTTTGCTTTGTTGCTGGGACAGTTCGAAGTATTCTCCATTATCCTGAACTAAATGGCTTACAGTCATAGTTATGGGATCATGTGTTAATATACACACATAATAGGTTATGTATACACTGTCACACACGTGCGAGTAGGAGGAAGCTGAGTGGACCGAAAGAAGGTAATTCCATGCCAGGCCAGTGGGTGGTGGGGTGCACTAAACCTTTCCTTATTTTCTCTGCAGACCAAACACAGGAAAACTTGCCTGATTTCACATACAAGACATCACTTCCGGTTTTCCGGCACCAAGAGTGACATCACTTCAGGTTCAGACTCCCAGTAAGACGTCACTTTTGGTTCCAGCCCCAAGAAAGATGTCACTTCCAGTTATATAAAGCCTACCCAAACAAACACACACACACACTCATACTCAGCTCCCATTTTATATGATAAATCTACTTTAGACGGCTCACCTAAATTGCCAGTCATGTGGTTACACCTCAACATATTCTGCAGGCTGCTAAGGCCACAAGGTTAAGTTTTCTCCAGTCAGTATGTTAGATGCATTATCTAAGTGGCTGTTACCACTTACCAGAAGTGGTGGCTCCATCATTTTAGAAACATCATATCCTCTGTCATATTCAGGCACTATAGTCTCTAGAACTTAGAAAATGATTCAACAAAAATAAAAATCAGTGAGTGCTAGTGTTTTGGAGGAAATACAATGTTCATGATGGAGTTCAGAAAACAATGACCAGACTGATTCAACTTGCAGAACAGCCAAAAATAATCAATAGCAGCTCCTTACAACTGCATTGTGCAACGGATGCACAACACATCAGATGATGACACTAACTGGCTAAAGGAGCACATGGCCATGCTGAGTGCCAGTCTAGTCAGCTAAGAATGAAAATATAAGGCTATAGTGGGGATGCAATCAGCAAAACTAGATGATAGCAGATTAGGAAAAAGACACTTGGCCTGAGAGACACCGACTTCTGCTGCAATACATAGTAGGTAGGTTCAGAATTTGGCACAGATAGCATTAATTTACAGACCTATCTTTCCTTCAGTCACTGACACAGGCTAGCTGTGGTATTTTTATGGTGTGTGAATGTTTTGTTATTAAATATTATGTTTGTTAAAACTGGCCAAGTGCCCTCTGAACCCCACTGTGCATCTAAACACTGTTGCAGGTCAAGTGCATCACTTATTAACACAGTCTACTCTTTTTCCCATGGATACTTACAGCAGGATAGTGGATAAGGTTAGAAAGCATGCGTATACTCAGAATAGTTCAACTAACAAGAATCTAACTGCAGTTTCCTTAAATAGCCAATACATTCTCCAATCCAAAAGAACACCTTCAAAAAGAGGTAGAGCAATTAGTTATCAGTATGTGTAGCCAAACATCTGCAGGAACTATGTCAATATAGCTTTTCTCTGGGTATAAAGGGGTTCTACTCAATATTGTATGAAAATACTTAAGAAAATAACCACTGAGTGTATGAATGTACAGCATATTTTATTTAATACACTTCCTTTGCACTGTTTACATTACTAAACCGGGGCAGGAAGGGGTGTTGAGATTAATTTGATATAAAGCATAAATGCACAGAAAGTAGTATTAATCATATAATTGATTGATTTGTGTTTAATTTATGAAAATCAATAAAAATAAAAATAACTGCTGCAATTAGCATCCTCAGACACTTCATGTTCAAGGAATAAGAGTCTTACATAAAGTCAAGACACATTTATTGATAATGGTAAATATAATATGGATACCAGTTAGAAAATTATTTCTGGAGGATAAAGCAGCTTTAAATGTAAGATCAAATAATCTCTCAATGTTGGGAGAAGTCAAGAGTCATAGTTTATACCTCTTCACGGCTACACTGGAACATCCATTTGTAAAGCAATATGTAAACCAAAAGTGTGATCAAACAAGAGAAAATGTGCAATCTGCAATTAAGGTCTAGACAAGCAAGATGGAGGAGCCAATTATTAAGGGTGAGTACCGAACAAAAATATTAGCTTTTTACAATGGAGAAAGAGGTCTCTGCAGTGTTTGGGATGTACAAGTAACAGACTACTGTTTCAAAATAAAATAATGGCTGATTGATTAAACAATCATTTAGCAATATTTTTTAGTCTGCAATAGTAGAGAAATCGTCCTTAATGGGCTATATATTTAAACTGAGGACAGTGCTTCTAACATGCAGGTTACAGGCACAGTTAACAGAGGTGCCAAACTACAAATACTTTCCTAAGAACACTATGTCACCTTGTTATATGATATGCAAATATGTCTAACCATGTGATGCACAGAAATAGAAATGTTTGGAAGGAGCAATTATGTTGTTGTTTTGATTTTCAAAAGGCCGTTTTAAAATTGTAGAATGACTCAGTAATATAGGCAAGAAAATTATTACCTTTCCTTGACTGCAGACCTAATAAGACACAAAGCAGATGTCAGGATTAGTTAAGCAGAATAAACTGACTAATTCATTTCAAAATGGACTACTGTTAGGCTATTCTGAAAAGCATATTCAGGTAGTTACTTTTCCTTAAGTTACAGGACATCACTGTAAAATATTTCACACAAATTCTAAGGATATATTCTTTAGAAAGCCCCGTTTACATTTTTTTCCACTTATACCATAAACATGAGTAACAGGTACGATACAGTTCACAAGTGGTATAGATCAACAATGCAATCTTAAAGTACTACAAATGTATTGTATGTCCACATAAAACCTTCTCTGCCCAGTGTTTGTGGATATATATAAGGATTTTTAAAAAGGCAAACAGGTTCCGTTTATCAATTGATTAATGTGCAGATTATTAAAGGATCATAATTCATTTACAATTCACATTACATACACGACTGAACATCCAAATTCATAAGAATTAACACACATTTCAATGTTAATCTTAACCAAATGAAATGGCTTCTGATACACTGTTACAGTTTAAAAATGAACAAAGTCAAAAACAATAAAACCAGTCTGGTTCTTATCAGCAATCTTCAATGCATAATAACAAAGATATCAAAAAGCAAGATGTTGTTAACACACAAATATTTTTTGCACACTGCAAAGTGTAATACAGTACACATAAAAGACAGTAACATCTAGACAGAAGTCTGAAAGATGTCTTTGTACTACAAACTGAAAAAGTGTCAAAACCAATGCAGACAGCAATGTATGAAGCAATCCTTACTTGATCACACTAGAACTCAGAAAGGGCCAATCACATGCACTTAGCTGTCATGTGCAACACCAGCCAAGGTTTGGCATAAAGAACATTATAAACTGAATTTTGCCACTTAACTTGTATTCATTCTGTATTGAGGGGACATAATGTAAAATAAGGAAAGTGTGCAAATTAAACAAACAAATACGTGGATGGAGTAAGACTGAGTAGAAACAGAGGCTGTTAGTTGATGAGGGGAAATCATTTCAAGTAGCAACAAAAGCCATTTTACTGATATTATTCTTCATGACATTACCAGCTGACATGAAGCTGCATGGTACAGATCGTACGTAGGGCATCTAAACCGCTATAAGAGAAAAAACAAATACTAGAATTATAAGCAGATGATAAATGTTTAACAGCATACAAACTCAGTTATTAATGGAACTGGATAAATAGCAGGAAAAGTTGGCACTAGCAGCTAAGCTCCTATATACCCCCCCCCCCCCCCCCCCCCCACAAACCACTGACATCCTTCCATTTCAATTACTGTAATTTACTTCTGTAGTGCTATTTTAATATTTAATTGTCTAATGCAACATGGGATTTAATGTTACAAATGAAACCCAGCAATATTAAAATGATTTGTGAACAGTTTCCATTCATTACAGTTTCAAAACACAAAAATGTGTGCAAGAACCACAACTGAAAGTATACATGGGAAGTATAGTGGAAAGCACAAGCATAAAGAATTTTTTTTTTTGGTCATAATACAATTTAACCTCTTCTAACTAGAGCTACAAAATGAAATTAGGGGAAGGGAAGCACTAACATAGGAGTGGAATGAATACATGTAAAGTCACCATAAACTGTGGCTAATGCAGTGGTTACAAAGTATTAAGAGCTTTCATTATGGCTCTGTTCACAGTTCACTTTTACGTTACAAATCAGTGGTTAAAAACCAACATTAAATAATTGGTTCTTTTCTCCAGGTGCAAATGTTAATAGAGCTGGCCTTCAGTTCTTCAGTACTGAATCATACACTTGATAGACATACTGGGAGACTTCTGGAGCACGACACTTCAGGGAAAGCTGTGGAAGGAAAGAAAGGTTATATTTTTCTTTCTTTTTTTTAATAAAACCTTGACAACTGTAAATAGTACTGCATATAACAATACTGTATTTCCAAAAAAGTGTGTGTGTGTGTGTGTGTGTTTAATTTAGACAGGAGGAATCGCTGATGCTCATGGCAGAATTTACATCAAAGCTAACATCTACTTAAAAAACCAATACCTAGTACTACAAAGCATTCATGTATTGTGCCCTTATATCTTGTGTGCAAGAATGATCATTTTAAAATGTGTCAACTTATAAACCACCAAACTTACTAGGTAATGGTTTTGGAACATATAACTAGATTGCACAGTGCATGCTGCATGTTTCAAGTGGGAAAACAACTCCATTTGTTTGGCCTTTGCCTTAAGTATACATAGGCTTTTAAGCCTTTTTTTAGGACAGCAGTTGTAGATCACTGCATTTCAAACTATCATGAAAGTCTAACACATACCACAAAAATTATTCCTCAAATAAAAGAAAAAAGGTGTGCATCAAATTTAAGATTTTGAAAGGCTGGCCAGAAGTTCAATTCGCAAGCATGACAGTACAAATCAGATATAGAGTAGGCACCCTTTCAGGTAGTTTATAACAAATTCTGGATCTGTGAGATATGACAGTTAAGTAGTTGAGAAATACATTTCTTTTTTATACTGTTCCCAAATAATATTTCGGAACAACTAATGTACAGAAAATGTTATTTATTAAGAGATACTCTTGTACAGCATTCCACAAAGATAACAGAGATTACATCAACTACTCACTGTGTAGTTTGGATTCCCCGGCTGAATACGCAATTCAGCTAGAATCCAAATGCCATTAGTAAGTTTCAGGGACTGATACAGCATGTCCTGGCCTTCTACATTTCTCTTTGCAATGGTGTAAATATTGTTGTTCTGCAGTTTACCCGAAACAGTGTCTGTAAAAAAGCAACAACAAAAAGACACACACTTTTAATAATTGTCCTAAAAAGAGTTTCAAAATAGTCTGCTCTATGCTTGTTGAAGTAATACAGGTCCCTAAAGAAATGATCATATTCAGGATATCAAATCCTCTCCTTAAATACTGCAACATTAAAATATTTGAACAATATCAAATGTGCTCCAAGCACTAAGGCGGTGAAAGGCAACCTTTTTCGAGTTGCGGCGCACTAAGTCCAAAAATTTTCTTTCGCGGCGCACCTGAGGGACTGCCCATAAATAAAGTCGTGACGACACAATCTATGGAAAATCGCCAATAAAAACAGTAGCGTTCGAATTTTCTTGTTCTATATTTGCTCCGCCTTCTTCTATCCGTACAGTGAGCAAGATCTTCTAACAACGAGACATTTTAAGTCTCACGAGATGTGTTTTTGACACCGCTGGTGTTGATATTATGATGAATGGTGAACAGCGAAAATTTTAACTTGCATTCAAAATAAATACATTCGTTTATTCAACAATCTGATTAACCGTTATCTGTTTTTCCAACATAAAATATATTTTTTAAACATTATCTTTTAATCAACCAAAAGTTCAAAAACACTAGCAATTTTAAATATTTTACAAAAATTTTCGTGGCGCCCCTAGAAAATTCCACGGCACGCGCACCACTTGCCCGACAGTGCACTAAGGTAATTTATTACAGACAGATTCATTATCATTTTGCACATTTATAAATGGTCACTATAAAATTTACTAGAACCCAACCAAGTAGATTGTAAATTGATGAAAGTTTTTGACAATATTTAAACAATTTCATGTCTTTTGAGACAAGTTAAAAATTAAATCAAATATCACCAAAAACCCAAGAAAACTGAAATTAATGTGTTAATCTAAAGATGAAAATAAAAAAAAAACAATCAAAAGGAAGCATCTTAAGTACACTCTAGTCAAGAAGTAATTAAATATTGATGAAAAACGAACACCATACCTTAGTTTAAAACTAAGGGCAAATTTTAAGAGATGGGAATTAAGTGCTGAGGATATACAATTTAAATAAAGTCATATCAATAAACATACTAATAATATACATACAGTATATTATATCAACACTAAACCAGAACTTCTTAGACACCTGTAAAAATATGCAAAACAATAACAAAAAATATTCAGTGTAAATGGTGCTCATAAATATGATATCACTATAAAATGATTATCATTCCTTAAATGTTCAACAATTCCTCCCTAAGCTATAATGTATAGGTAGGCGTCAGTGCTGCTTGGAAAACTTTTATTGTAAAATAGATCGATACAAAATATTTATAGTTATCAGATATGGGCAAATACATAGAAATGTCTGGTATATCCAGTTCCAGATCTTGAACAGGCCATGCAAAGTTGATTGCAGGACAAAATAAGGAGTCTATCAGCTAATAATAGAAATCTCGAAGAGACCACTCTTGAGCATTATTTATGGAGATTACGACAGAAAAACACATTTGTTGAGGTTTTAAGGTTTTACTACAAAAGGTTTTATACACACCTGAATTACAATTTGTAACTGACCAACCTATCAGATGTTGAGTCAAAAGGAGCGAAAATTCAGACTCGGCACCTTTAAAATACCTTGGATACAGGTTTTGTTCTTGTTTACATTGCACTGCTCAGAAGTTATTAGGTACTACTGAATTCTGCATCTTAGGAGCACCAAGATTTTTTTTGATAAAAACTAACCATTTAACCTCCTTCTGCATCAGAGAACAGTTCCTTTTTTTTTTTTTTTATTTATTTATACCATATTCAATTGCATGAACAAACAAACAAAGTTTCTTCTTTATATATACTAAATGTGAAAACAGCTGAAGTATTTCCAAGTAGCAACAAATTGCCATTCAGCAGTGGAATATAATTTTTTTTTAACCAGACACTGAACTGATGGTACATACCCAATTTTTTTTTTTTAATCAATCAATTTAGCTGATCCAACCCAGCCTGTCCTTTTGGTGTATATAATTTGCATTTGAAACAAACTAAACGTTCTTTTTACTCAACACTCACCTGCATTCAAGTGGCAATCTTTTATCTGGTACTGAAGTTCATTTTCATTTGGAATGTCCTTCCATGTTGCAAGGAATACTTGACGCTCTAAAATAAGACATACGGTATGTTATATAAAGAAGCATGAACTCAAGTTGTGTACAGTCATGCGCCAACTTACGGCTCCTTTTGGGACTGGCCATTTGGTTATATGTCAAATTTGTCACATGCTGGTCACAAATTATACAGCTCATTGCATCTGAAGCTCTGTAGGTCGGGTGTGCCGGTACAGAGTAGCACAATTCAGTTTTCAAGTCTTGGCATCCATATGCCTAATCCATGTAAGGGAAGGCATTGCAGGCCAAATGTATATGAATTAACCACATGGGGCAGCACCAATCAAAACACATTTTAAAGGGCCCTCCAAGAGTCAGGAAACATATAAGACCCTGTGATATAACAATAATGAAAGATATATTATTATTTACAAGGTATTTCTACATTCTTGATGGAAGAAAAAACTGAACCGTCTACAGAGATCAGAAACAAAAAATGTGGCAGCTGCTTGAAAAACATAAAAAAAGTGCCATTGCCAGTCAGTTTTCTGAAGACTGAGCACTGTGAGCACAATGACAGTTTTTTTCCTTCACTTATTGGTAGTTTGTGGGTATTTGTTGGTTGCACCATCAGTACAGAAAGACACACAGCCGAAACACTGCTACCTCTGCAGCTCCAGCACTACTTCTCTCACTGTGTCTATGCAGAGTGCATGATGGTCATCGCTGCCACAAGTACATGATAAACAAAAGCCAAACGGCCTTTGTGGCCTCTAGTAGTTGGTTTTGGCAGTTTCTACAATATTATTACCCAGCTGTTTTCCTATAGGCCTCGGCAGCAAGTACGAATGGCCTCAACTTGATCAGCCATAAATGAGCACATGACACTACTTTTAAACAATAAAGATCTACCAAAATAAAGAAAAAACAACTACTGTCCCTTCCAAAATAAATAAAATGCCTTATATGTACATAAGTGGAAAGCCAGAGCTTTGATACCTCTGAAAAGGGAAACATAAGAAAAAAACATACTAATGATAGACAATATAAGGCTTAATGACCGAAAGTTGTATTTTCACAAGCATAAAAATATTTTCTATTAACATCCTACATTTAGGGATAATTGAGTGTGGAAAAATTAATGACTAGTGAGCATTTAAATAGTTACTTAGCTGTACTAATTATCCTGTTTTATTTATAACTAGCCAATCCGCGGCGTAGCATACGCCGCATAATTATGTACTGATGGGTGAACACTTCCTGAAAGACACAGTTGTCCAAATGGGGTTGGTTTGAGGATACGACTGTAGGTGAATGAAAAGATGGAACTCTGGAGAGGGCAACATACAATTGTCCGTGACTGAAAACTGGAGGGCCGCTGTCATGCCTCCACCACCCAGAGCGAGGGACGTGGCTGGACGGTGCTTGGGCGCGGAGGGTGGAACAGGGGGAGAGGGGAAGGACGCCCAATCCGCCTCCTCGCCATTCTAGTCTGCTGATTTCTTAGTCATCGTTCAGTACGCACTGCCTGCTCATGTGCCCACCCCCAACTCCTCACCTGAGTTGCTTTTGTCTGTGTACAGTCCACATGCACCTGTGAGTCATGTTGACTTTTCATTTTCCAAACACCGCCTCAGTCGCTTTCGTCTCTGCTACAGTCCACATGCACCTCTGAGCCACATTGACTTTTCATTGTTCTTTGCGGTTCCGGCTGCTTTTCTATATATAATCCACCAAGTCACCCGACCATGGTAGTAGCGACGGGGGGTGTGTACAAAGGGCAGGGACTTAATCAGTGCAAGTGTATGACCCGCACTTACTGGGAGTTCCTCGTTCGTGGGGAACAATTGCAAGCCCCCGGTCTCCATCACGAATGGGGTTCAACGGCTTACCCATGCCTCTCGGCGCCGGGTAGACACACGTTGATCCATTCAGTCTAGCACGTGTGCAGCACCGGACATCTAAGGGCATCATAGACCTGTTATTGCTCAATCTCGCATGGCTGAAAGCTACTTGTCCCTCTAAGAAGTTGGACGTGGACCGCTATGGGGTCACTTAACTATTTAGCAAGAGGGAGTCTCTTTCGTTATCGGAATTAACCAGACAAATCGCTCCACCAACTAAGAACGGCCATGCACCACCACCCACAGAATCGAGAAAAAGTTATCAATCTGTCAATCCTCTCCGTGACCAGGTGAGGTTTCCCGTGTTGAGTCAAATTACGCGAAAGGCTCCACACCTGGTGGTGCCCTTCTGTCAATTCCTTTAAGTTTCAGCTTTGCACCCTTACTCCCCCCGGAACCCAAAGACTTTGGTTACCCGGTTGGCTGCCCGGCGGGTCATGGGAATAACGCCACCAGTCGTCATTGTTTATGGTCGGAACTACGACGGTATGTGATCGTCTTCGAACCTCCGACTTTCGTTCTTGATTAATGAAAACATTCTTGGCAAATGCTTTCACTCTCGCTCGAAATGTTGGTGGGCGGGGCTTTGTGAGTTGGCGGGCGTGGCTCTGTCTTGCTTGCCATGGACTTAGTGAATTCTTAGAGTTGGTGGGCGTGGCTCTGTGAGTTGTTGTCTTATCCCATGGTCTTAGAGTTGGTGGGCGTGGCTATGCGTATCCCATGGTTGTCTTGCGTGCCCTGTCGGCTTAGTGAATTATATATATAGATTCTGCTGGATTGTTAGCAAAGGTCTACCCTTTACTTAACTAGAATTATAATTCTGTTTTTAAAAGTAATGAATACAAAATAACAAGTCTTGTAATTTACTGAAGGAGATGTTTGCAAAGAAGTGTGAATGATTAAATATACAATATGATTGTGTAATAATCATGTGTGATCTTAATGTATGTCTTTGGATTAGAGGAGGATGGAGATTGACTGTGAATATCCTTGAACAATTTAATGGCTTGGCATTGTCCAGGAACTGGTTATGTTCCTGAATTTTCAATATTTGACTTTCTGACTGGGGCTTCAGCAGGACAGATAAAACTTAAGTAGGATCATTTGGGCAACCTGTTTTGTACTGCAAAAACTGAGCTCACACCTTCATGAAATTTAATACTTGCCATTTTAATGATAAAATACCCGACACTTCTCAAATGTCCAAAGAGTGTATTTGAATGTGTACTTCATGTGTAGAAAAGTACTAAGCTATCAGACCCAGCTAGGGTAGAATCCAAAACATTACAATATAATTCTGAAATTGATTACTGTAAATGCCTTGAAAACAGATGAACAGGAAAAGTTGTACCGGGATATGTGCATGTGTTTAAGGGCTGTATTATTAGGAAAAAAATAAGGCAAGTCCAATCTTCTAAAACACAGAATGAAATAAATGACTTTTACACTCACCCATTTTACCATCCTCAACAAAAAATATATTGAGAGGAATAAGACAGCTAAAGTAGAACACATCTATGCTATTTTTCACTGCAACCTGAAAATAAAATAAAAAATATAATTTGAGAACTCTTATTTACAACATGATGTCAGTAACATTGCAGGGTCAAACTCAGACTTTATTCCCAGGATAGTTTTTTCCCATAAATTAAACATAAAAATGTGTACAAAACCATTAAAATGACCAGAAAAACTTGCTACATAGTACTCAATTTTTATCACATAGAATGAAATACTGTAATAATAAGTATATTAAAAAATATGTCAACAACTGTTGCATATTTTATTGGAGAATATATTTTATATGGAAGTACACAAGTATGACCTAAGTCTATAAAACTGAGTTTTATCCTGATGAAAAAATTGTAAACCCTGTGTATGATGCACATATTTCAGACTAAGCATAAATCAATTACAACAACCACAACTATTAAAAAGGCAAAAATGTAAAAGCCTACAGGGCATATTACCACCATGCCTGTCCGTATTTTTGGCCTCTCTTCAGGTGTTATTATCAGCTTCCTTCACCTTTACCCTATCATTACCTACCATTCTCTCTCTCTCAATCCCTGAAAAACACAACTTGCAAACTCCATACTAACGCCTACTCTATACTTGAAGTTGACTTCCATTTTTTCCCCCAGAACTTGGAACAACCACTTGATTATTTTCAACCCAATCCTTACAAGTTTGCTCCTTCAATGTTCCACCTGTATTAGTCAGGTCTCACTCCTATCTAGTACTTCACAGCATGCTTAAACTTTTTTATCGTTATTAAAAGAAATGCTCCATTAGAAGTCGTAATGGTCGACAGATTCCATAGTCCAATCAATGAAAATCCTACTGGTTTAACGTTGCCATATTTACACATCTATGTGCATTTAAATTGCCACCAATGTTGCAGAAGTATCATAAGCTGTCTATGACTTCAGAGCTAATACGTATATTTACATATACATATCACCCTTCATCACTGAAAATCATACTGGTTCAAGGAATTCTCAACCAACCATTACAAATCCTTCTCTGGTTCTGTTTAGCATATCTTACAGCTTAAATACGTTATGACACCCCTATTTCACATCATTTCTAAAAGACTTATTTGCCCTTTTCCTTTTCAGGCAGTTTTGTGGTTTTGACTTTTACTTTGTTTCTTTCTTATATATTAAAGCTTTACTTTCCTAAATGACACAGGTTTTACTATAAGCACTAAGGTAGAGATTGTGAGTAATTTTGTATTAGACACTGGTCAGATCAATGAGAGTAAGGTTACCAAGACTCAAAAAAAAAAATACTTCTGGAATTTATATGGAATAAAAATTATTGTGACTAAACATCTAACAAGTTAAAAAGTACAAGTATTAGTCTAATAATGAGCAGAGGAAAACATATTTTCCAAATTTTACATTGATAAACAGCAAGCAAAAAGGAAATAACCTGAAGATTGTTGAGTGGGTCCATCTTCATTACAGGTCCTATAGTGTTGAGAGGAAGAGAAACCTCAATGCTCTGGTTGGGCATTAAAGGAGTGTGAATTGGAAGAGGAGTGGTAGGGATGACGCCAAAGCTGAAACAAAGCATTACAGATTATATTAAAAAGCATCTACAATTCTGAAATTAACATAACAAATTAACATCAGCTCTTAAAATCTAATAACAATACTTTATCCATCCATCCATTATTCAAACCGCTATATCCTAACTACAGGGTCATGGGGGTCTGCTGGAGCCAATCCCAGCCAACACAGGGCGCAAGGCAGGAAACAAACCCGGGCAGGGCGCCAGCCCACCACAGGGCACAAAGCTTTATGCTTTGACATTTTTCAGGGATTAAAATTACCCTAAATATGTAATTACATTAAAGCAAATAAAACTGAGAAAATGAGTGGCACTTTATTGTATTTTTTGTTTGTGAAGTTACTGTTTAAAAACAACCACTTCATGAAGATTCTATAACTACACTGCTTCTTTAACGAATTCATTACTTTACTCATGTTTTTCTATATGCACAGACACAATTACATCATGAATTACTGAGTATGTTTTGAAAATATGTTATATTTAGATCACATTGAAAAAAAACTTCCCTCTTTTGTCAGTTTTTGTTTTACAATTGCAGCAAATGCTCCCTTATTTGGATTAACACCAGATAGAATAATATTATGTCACATAAATCAATTCTGACATTATATGCTACATTGCTTGCTTGTCCTATCTTATACAAGTGGAAGAATTCTAACCCACCTTCACAGCTCAATGAAAAAGAATATCCTATTTTAGCCCAAACTAGGGAAAAAATACATTTCTCTATGAAGTCCAAAGCCTTTTCAGAATCTTTTAAAGAATTAATAATGATGTTGTAAAATAAACAGTCTGGGCCACTATTTCATCCCTTTTGATATCTCAGTATATAAGATGGACCATTTCACATTGGGCTCTCTGAGAGGAATAGCAAACCATCTCCTAACCAATTTGAACAGCTACTATAATTTAATATGAAAATGTCTGGATGATAGAACTGATTGTATATTTGCTTGAACCGTCTCTCAATCACTGTATAAAATCAATTTAAAAAAAAACATGTCATACAGGTACATGTTAATATAACTGATCTATAATTAGTAAGGTCATCCCCACCCCACCTTTTCATTATTTTTACAATACAAAATATCTTTTAACTGATAAAAAATTTCAGATCACTATTTGTACTTATTAAAAAATATTTGGAACCAAACCTATTCTACTACATAGGCTTGAGTTATTAGCTGGATTATCAGGTGCTGGACTTTGGTTCACTTCATACTAGAGATGATATCTGAACCAATAATTAAGATTTTAATGTTACATATGAAAATTATGAATTTATTTGAATAAATTAAAATCTGTGTTCAGCATTCTGTGGGATACATGTACATTACATTATAAGATTGCATTACGTGTATTCATGAGGTTGTGAACATGCTGTTTCCAGAATAAATTATTAAACTAATACAGTACAGACTGAACACTGAAAAAAGATTCATGTTCCAATGTTAAAGATATCCTGTAATCCTCCCAATTCCTGTGGGGGCAAACACAATGCTACAAAGTATTAATGTTAGTGTAATAGTTTGCACTTTATAATTTGAAGAACTGGATCGAACACTCGACCACAGAGTTTAAAATAACAAGGCACTCTTATAAACACACCTCTTGGAAAATAGCTGGTTTCTGTCACCTTCTTGGTTATCTACATATATTCTGATCATGTATCAGTTTTCTGTTCCTTAGATTCTTAATTTTTATTTAGCCGTGGCAATAACTGTACTGTTAAGTTTCTTAATATTCTCAATTTTTTTAAACTTTGTACGCTTCTGCTCATGTATTTTACTGATGCACTGACCAACCACGTAGGAGGACTACTTGTTCCCTAGATCCAGTGCAAACAAAACGAGTAAGAAGTGCAATGGATGTCCTATTGCAGCACCTGTTCTTAAGATTATTAATGGTTCATTATATCGTCAATCATCAAACCATTACTTAAAATGTCAGACCTAGACCCACACATACTTAATTATAGGCCCATTTCAAATTTTATCATCTCTCCCTAAAATTCTTGAAAAAAGTAGTTGCCAATCAGCTTCAGTCACAATTTACACATTCCAATTTATTTGAGAAATTCCAGTCTGGCTTCCGCACTGGTCATAGTACATAAATGGCACTAATGTGTGTTGTAAAGAACATTCTGATATCCTCTAATGAAGGACAGTTCACTGTAATTATGTTGTTAGACTTAAGCACAGCGTTTGACATCATCGACCAATTCTATTTTACTATACAGGCTGGAAAATAACATAGGGCTCACAGGCAATATCCTTGACTGGTTTAGTTCTTATTTATCACAACTGATTCCAGTAATTAAAGAAATGTGCTGACAGTACTCCATCATTATGCACATTACATCATTTGACATTATTTAACTCAGTTGGAATTACCATTAATTATACTGAATCAGCTTGCAGTCTAGGCATTATCTTTGACTCTAGTATGTCTTTTAAAGCGCACATTACAAAATTGTCCAAATCATGTTTCTTTCACCTTAAAAATGTTGGGAAATTAAGGAGTTTTCTAAGTCTGCAGAATACTGAGAAATGAATTCATGCATTTATTTCTAGTAGGATTGACTACTGCAATGCAGTGTTCACTGGATGTTCAAATTGTTCTTTATACAGCTTCTAGTTAATGCAAAATGCTGCTGCAAGAATTATTACAAGAAGAAGAAAATACAAACACATAACTCTAGTTATTAAATCCTAACAATGGCTTGTTAAGTTTAGGGCAGATTTCAAAATCCTACTTTTAACAAATAAAGCCTTACTTAAATGGCCAAGGTCTGGCTTACTTGTCTGAATTTATCATGACTTACAAACCAGAACACACATTAAGATCTCAAGATGCCAGTCCGTTTATTTATCCAAGGATTAATAAAATAACAGTGGTAGGTTGAGCTTTTAGTTACAGGGCCCCTAAACTGCAGAATGGTCTGCCTGCTACTATAAGAGGTGCCCCTTCAGTCTCAGCTTTCAAATCCCGCCTGAAGACTCCCTACTTCAGTTCAGTATACCCAGAGTACAGCTGCTGATTAACAGTGCATGCTGCATCTCTGTTGTTAGTCATTATCTCTAAAACATAAGTAATATGATAGTTATAATTTGTTATTAAACTTCACCTATTCAGTTTCTCGTCACCACTGCACTACTGCCAAGTTGTATGCCTGCCTAAGGAAAGGTCATCTCTGACAGAGGAGCACTGGAATCTTCGGGTAGAAGGGTGCTTTCATCAGATTGGTTGGCCCAGCACTGACTCAGCTGTGGAATGGCCAGTAGGGGGAGGCAGGTTGATGGCCAAAGTGTCCAGGACTCTAAACAAATCTGAATCCTATCATGTGGTACAGTATCATCTACTCTTGCATTTTGCTCTGTACAGTGGAACCTCGGTTCACAAACATCTCGGTACACGTACAAATTGGTTTACGACCAAAAAGTTTGCCAAACTTTTGCCTTGGTTCACGATCACACAAGCCAGTTTCCCTTTCGGTTTGTACATGTTCAGTCTCTCCCTGTGCATTTCCTGTGCAGCGAGCAAGAGAGAGAGAGGCGCGAGAGAGCGCGACACACACACGAAAGAGACAGACACACACACAGGCACTCGAGAGAGAGAGAGAGAGAGAGAGACACACACACACAGGCAGCGCGAGAGAGACACACACACACACACACAGGCAGTGTGAGAGAGAGAGAGAGAGAGAGACGCACACACACTGGCAGCGCACGAGAGAGAGAGACGCACACACACAGTCAGTGTGCGCGAGAGACGCACACACACAGGCAGCGCGCGAGAGAGAGACGCACACACACAGGCAGCGCGCAAGAGAGAGCTGGATGCATAAGGTAGGAAGGCAGTTAAAGAGTGCACTGGACTTGATTTTGTTTTCACTTCTGTTTACAGCGATCGGGTTCGTAGCGTGCATTGTTGCAATGTTACTTTTCTGGTGGTTTATTAAATTACAGATTTTTTCAAATGTTCATTTTTTTCCCTGTGCTTAAAACTCATTAAAAAAAAGTGTTTTTAGCCAGCGGTTGGTAGCACTATAGCGCAAACTATTGCAGTGTTAGTTCTCCCTGTTGTTCAAGGTTTTCTCAGTGTTATTCAATGTTTTTACATTTAGTTTACTATTACGCTGTGAATTCTATGGTTTAATTAACTATATTTGTGCTTAAAAACTTTTTTTCCCATACAAGGGTTTTTTTTGGGAGTTTTTAATTGTCTTCTTAGAGAGTCAAGGGTAGGGGTCTGTCAAAAGACAGGGCGCATTAAAGCTTATTTTGCCACTCCTTGTGTGATTTTGAGCTATACAAAAATAAATTGTACTGTATCATATCATTATTGGCTAGTTTTTAGTTATTCAGATGCAATTACTGATCGGTTTATAAATGGCATGTCATGTGCTTAAGCATCAATTGTTCCGGTTCAGTAACCTTTTCCTTAAAAAAAGTACAACATAGTTAAAAGGGCTTAACAACTATGCATTATAATGCAGCAGGCTGCAGTGCATCCATGCAGCTGGCCTATTATTCTGCATAGCTCTTTTTAAACAACATTTATGAATACATTTGTCAAAAGAAAATCTGTACAGGAAATGTCAATATTTATTTAAATGTGATTTATTTGCAGTTGATGTGACATTTGCACTGTATGTATAATTAGAAGCTAAACAGCATGTACGGTCATGTTTTAAATAACAGGTAGAAATTTTGCATATCCAGCTTTATGGATCAAACTGATCATAAAGCTGGAGGATGGAACTTGTTGCTTTAGTTTCTGTGTGCATAGCTTGTTAATGTTTAATGTTGAAAGAATTTGGTGCTGTGTTCTTTGTCTCTTTTGCTCCCCATTCACCCACAATGACGTAAGTGGTAGCAGTTCAGAGAAAGAGCAACTGTGGAATAACTTTCAGCAAACAGCTGATTTTGTCTGTTGTAGTTTCTTTTAATTTGAGCTACACTCCATTACAACACTGATCGTCTCCCTCAGTTTTCCTTTACGTGTTTCCTGTTTTTTTATATGAACTGTGCTCTAATAAGTACTTGTTAAATGGCTGATTTTTTCTAATGAGTAGCAAAGACTCTTTAAGGCAGTCTGCCCCATTCTATTGATTTGTCGGTTTTGAGTTTCCTTTTAGTTCATACTATAGTTTTAAAATGGAGAAATAAAGAGAACAAATTAGAATTATGGTCTGGAGTATGCTTTAAAAATATATCGATCATTTGCATAATGAAGAAAATATTACCTCTTAGCAAAAAACAGATGCACTATACTGTCCCATTATAGCCTTAAGCTGGGAAGCATCCAGGAACAATACAAGTGATAACTATGTATCTGTAAATGTGATATGATTGCTTTGAAAATTAGCAGTCTGAAAGCAAAAAATAAAACTTCAAAGCTGCAAAACACAGCAGAATTGAAACTGATTTAATAGGACATTAAAGTTCCACAACATGCTGAGGGAGACAGTTCACTGTGGCCATATCAGCCCAGTTGTTTGAAAATAAAAAAGGAAGCACCGGATAAACAACCAGAGACAAAAATGAAGATAGTGAACATCTCAGTCTTGAATTAGGTAAGACATGATCACATAAGGAATGATATCTAATATATAAAGCCCAAAATCTATGAGTGTGTAATACTATATATCTCTCTATTCTAAAAGGAAATCTTGGGACGAGACTTTCTCTGAGATAATTTCACGTCTCTGCTTCTCGCGTATACGGATTTCACTTTCACCAAACAGCAAATCTTTTATTTCTCGGGGATACGCCTCTTCATTGGGAAGAAACGCTACTTTTCCCTGATGGCAACATGAATTAGACAATCTACAGGTCTCCAACTTTAAGTTTAAGCCGAACAATATCTACATACTTCTATCATATCACCTATGTACATTTATTCAATCTCTTTTTCGCTGTTCCATTATTTCCCCGAGTAATAATTTCCATTTGTTAATGCTAATACGATCTTTATGATCAGTTTTTTGAGACTTTCGAATTTTAGTACTTTCATAATCTCTAACCTGCTCTGCATACAAACATAAAATGTTTGTTATATATATCCACACCACTGGATCACTCTCTGGCAAAATTTTTACAAATTCCTTATTTGATCAGGGAAAACCATAGACCAGGGCTATTCAATTACAAATTCAGCTGGGCCAGATTTTGAAACCCACAAATTTAGCTGAGCCAGACATTTTCAACGGCCCGTAATTAGCACGTAATAACAAACTTTAAATCAACGCAAATGAATGTATTCAAAAACAAAAAATGTTTATTCATTGTTTCCCTTTTAAATTTGATCATATCTGATGCAGCCACAACGAAAAGTGCATAAAAACAAAAAAAGCTATACCTGAACAGAATCTGAGGTAGAAGCAATACTTTCTTTTTCCACTTTTGAATTAAAAAATAAACATTGTGGTCATATCTGACCTAGGCACATCTCAAAGTGCATAAAAACAAAACAGTGCACAGTATTAGCAAGAACATTTTTTTTTCCTTTTCAAAATAAAATGAACATTTTGCTTACATCTGAACAGGGCACATTACAAGGTACAAAATATCACAAAAAAGAGAACAGTATTAGCAATAAACATTTGTTTACTTTTTGAAATAAAACAAATATCTTGGTTATATATGACCCAGGCACAAAGTGTATTTAACAAAATAAAAAAGAACTATCAACACTGTCAGTGAACAAACCCATATCATGTGATAACAGTAACTAACACAGATGGATACAAGGTCTACTGTAGACTGAGGGAACAGAGGTTCATTTTAAAATCACTACATGTGTGATTAGCGATGGATTTTTTGTAAACAAAAAGTTGGCAGTACGCATAAGTTGTGTTTGGATAAAGTTTGAGGTACTGTGAAGGTATATATAGGTCAAGAGTCCTAGCACTACATGTTTTTTTTATTTGGTGAAAAAACTTAACATCTAAAATTTGAAATAAGAATTGCATAATAATCCTCTTTAATAAAATCCCTGTGTGCATCCAGGTGTCCGTGTGTGTGTGTGTCTCTTCTGGTGAAGTGTGCATGTGCGGGGCACGCTGTGATGTGCGATATTACTGTCACAGAAAGTTACAGGCATTTTACGGAAATACAAACCAGTATTACTGCGAGAGGAAATTAAAGGTACACAATACAGTGACTCATATTACAGCCACATACAAGCCAGTATTACTGTCAAGAGGAGATTAAAGGTATATTACCGACGCGCACGCCTGTATTACCGCCAGAGAAAATTATATTACAGACATACAAGCCAGCGGACGTACAAGACAGTATTACTGTCACAGAAAATTAAAGACACACAATACACAGCAGCAGCCCACAAAGAATGGTCAGCTCAGCAAGTAAACATCAACAAAAGAAAGGCTGAAAGAAAGAAAAATATGACCAACAAAAGAATGAGGTCAAAGTCCCTTGCCATTTAATATAGACTGTTCCTGATGTTTATGCACTACTGTTCTAGCGCCCGTTATTGTAATGGGCTAAATGACTAGTATTATATAATAATAATTCTTTATATTTACATAGCTCTTTCCTCGCTACTCAAAGTGCTTTGCAAACTCCACGCAGGGAGGACCCGGGATGTGATCCCATGATCTCTTTATTGCCAGGCGGCAATGCTACCAATAAACCAGGTGTAATATACTGCATATTTTGTCCTTGATAGTTTACAATTACAAACATATGATTTCTGAAATCAAAGAATATTAACAGTAGGTTAATAACAATCTCTACATTCAACAAAAAAGTTATGTAGTCCCGCAAAGCAATCAGTGCTTAATTTGATTGAGTTTTAAAGAAAATTTCCAAACCTTTTGCATGTTTTCATCAAATGAAGTCTTTCTAATTCAATCTTTGCTTTGAGTGTTAATGGCTGATTTCTGTACTCGTAACAACCATGAATCAACAGGATCAAAACATGTGAGTGGAGGGCCAACCAATCGTATAAAGAGAAGTGCAGAGACAGTGCTCGACAGCAACGAGGCTCTCACTGGAGTGATAATTAGATTAATTTGTGAAAACCCATGTTCATACTCACTTGATGAAACTGAAATACAACTAAGACTCAGCACAGAATTGATTATAGAATCATTTAATATGTATATGATGTCACAACCAGCTGTTTAAGTACAGGTGGTGGTACAATGTACTGGTACGTACGTCACAAAAAAAGAGATCACTGTATCATAGACTACTACCACCACCTTTAGACACATGATTACACACTGCATTGTGGGCTGAATGCTGCTCAGCTACATAGAGTGTTGCATTCACATGCTGCAGTAGTGTAGGAATTTCTGAAGGCTCGCGTAATGTGTTTTTCCTGTTTTCCTCTGTTTCTGACAGAACCATGGGCTGGGCCACTCAGAGATTGCTTCTGGGCTGCATGTGGCCATTTGAATAGGCTGGTTATTGGCTATGCTCTGTCCCAAAATTCTGAACCACTGAGTTACTTTGGGGTCCCCCCCACCTTTTTTTGCAACAGTTTGCACAATAGTTCAACATGGTGGCTCAGAACAAGACCAACGTGACACTCTTGTAGACAATTAAATCAGCAAACAAATTCAGTATTGCTTTTTTAATATATAAACCAATTGGAGTAAAGGCATCTGTATCCATATAAAAGGAATACTCACTCTTATTGGCTATCTAAAATATTACAATATGCAGGCTTTCAAGGCAACTCAGGCCCCTTCTTCAGGCAAGATTTAATAATCTTTAAATGTTATAATATTATATCTTACCTGAAGAAGGGGCCTGAGTTGCCTTGAAAGCTTGCATATTGTAATCTTTTTAGTTAGCCAATAAAAGGTGTTATTTTGCTTTACTTCTCATTACATCCATAATGGCTAACGTGGTACAATACCCTAGTGAGGATTTTGTGAAATTTAACTGTATCCCAGTGCTTTCCAAAACTGAGAAGTACACAGATGCAGGTACATATTAAAACTGTGCTGTATTAAACTATTTTAATGGTAATTACCTGTTCTTATTAAACTGAATGGCAAAGTCTGTCATATGTTGCAGGGCTTTATTTGTAAAGTTCATATCCATGTACATATGCCCTTGTCTTCGAGAAAATGTGCCTGCTATCTCCAAGCCTTTAGCTTTTACAGCTGGCAGCCAAACCTGAGACAGAAAAGAAAGACTAAGTAAAGCCATATTTTCTATGTAAAATATTGTAATTGATCAGGATAATTAGTGGACTATCACAATTCTTTTCATCCTTTTTTAAAATTATTTTCTATTTAAAATGATGTTTAGTAATAAACAGTTAATTACTAGATTAAAACAAAAAATATTTTTTAAATGTTTTATAGATGTCCCTTGTCTAGTCACACTAGTTTGAATGGAATGGAATAAATACCATAATAACAGTAAATGCCATTTGATTATTTTTTGAATACATACAGCTTTGGGAGCAACATAACCTCCAGTAGCGATACCCATTCCAGTAGAGAGTTCAAACAAGTCATTTAAGCCACTGCTAATCACTGCTGGTGTCGGAGATGGAGCAAAAGTGGTGGGCACAGAGGAAGGAATGAAGTTCTGACCAACCTATAATTGAAAAACCAACGTAAAGTAAGCATATCCATATGACTTCCATGTAATATTTAAGAAGTATAAGTTTTTTCCATTACATTCTAACATACTCCATTACAATAATTTCCACAAAGTCTTATTCTTGCCTTTCAGATGTAGTTTGATGCATATTTTCAAGAATACAGAAATTTTAATATATTTGTTAACACATGTGAATACTCTGCATATAAAACTGACCTTGGGTGTTGAACCCTGATCCTGAAGAGAGGTAGGTTTTATATTCAAAAATTTGTTAAAACATTGCTTGCTGTTAATGGAACAAGTCACTTATTGAAACATTGTACATGTATTTTAATGTATTCTTGCTCATCATGGTGCTGGACAGCATCAAGATTCATGTCAGTTGGATAATGTAAGTCACCGTTTTAGTATTCTGTATTACTACAAATATATATTTTACATTTCTGAAAAAAAGTATATAAAAGCTACAGTATGTGACCAGAGAGGATTAGCAGCAGTCTTTTACATATTTCATCAGGAACTATGAACTATGAAGTGGATTTATTTGCTTTCCTGGAAGTTGTTTTTTTTTTTTCTTTTATTGTTCAGAACGGTCTTGAAATCTTAACTCTATCATAATGAAAACACTGACCGTTGTTTCCTGTCTTGTAAAAATAAAGTACTCTCCAAGCAATTCAGTGTGTCTGTAGTTCATGAGATTGGACCTACTCAAAGATGTGTACTTATCATTCACATACCTATCATTAATAACAGTATTACCCTTATTCTGACTACTGCTCTGAAAGACTGACTGTTCATCATAAACCTTGCAGAGTAATATACTTTTATAACATTTTGTATGTTACAGTCCCATTAGAAAATTGATCCCTTGATTGCAGCATGTCACCATTGCTAATTGTGAATCAATCTACGAATAATACTTCATGTGCTAGTGCTTTGGCAAATGACTTCTATATAAAAAGTCAGAACTCAGTGGATTTGTTATTACACAGCATGGCAAAGCTCAAGCAATTAAGAGCACTGTACAACCCTAAGCAAATCACCTACCACTTGCTCTCTAATTTTACAATATATGTAAGCACCTGTACTTTATCCACATCATGTAAATCATTTAGGATAAAGGAGATAGTCCAAAATAATAAATTACTGGTTTTGTTGTTTTGCTACAGCAATTAGTGAAATGTGGAGGAGTACAATGTTATCAATTTAAGTTACCATTTCAACTCATTTAGGTCTCTAGTGAATATAACGATATACACGATAATAAAGCTCTGTTCATATTAATTTCCATTATTATTGTATTATATTACTGTACTCTATGCATTGTATATGGTACAATGATATTGGGCTCTCCAATATCAGCATTTCCATTTTATTGTCAAAGTACAAGTTGAAGGATTTCATTGGTTTATGAAAAAATAAATAGAAATTGAAAACTGAATTGAAAATAGTAATGTAAATTAGCACGTACAGCACTTCAGTCTGTCTTATGGATTCAATTTATTTTACTGTATTACTCTGAGAATTAAAATCATTCCTGTTTCACAAAATACATGTGTTGTAAGCTAATAACCAGGCTGGCGGTACTGGAACCTGTCTTACAGTGGTAAGACTCAAGAAGCTTAAAATAAAGTCTTTCACAGATTCATAAAGAAATTACTCCGCAACTTACAGCAGGACTTCCCCCAGCACCACTACCAAGATCTCCTCCAAGCTGAAAAAGAAAACAGAAAAAATATACCCAGTCAAATAATTAACAGTGGAAATCCTTTAATGTGGCATACAAGAAGCATTACACCAAGTAATGTCAGCCTAGAATTCTGTACTTTGGAATTCTGTATTTAAATTTTAAATACTTTCAACATTAACTACATACTTAATTATTTAAGCTATTAAAAAAAGAATGTTAACTAGTAGACCACTTTGGACACTGTGTGCATCAAATTTGTAGCCTATGTATTAATACTATCTATTGCCTATCTGTAGAATAACACGTTCAATGCCTAAAAGACATGCCTTACTTATGGTACATTGCTATGGTACTTTGCTCAATCCTGGCATCAGTTTTTTTGGCTTTGTGGGATACCACGCTTATCAGTGGTGCACGGGGTGAATTGAAATACTGTATTCCACTGTCTAAAACTATAAATTGAATTAAAAACAGTGTGCTCAATAAACAAAACATGAATGTTTAGAACTGTCAAGAATAAGATCAGAAAACCTAAAAAGCTAATGCATTTCAAAGAAAAAAATAGCATATTTTTGCAAAAACCCTGTATGTTTTTGTAGTACATTAGTCTTGGTACTGTCTGCTCTTGAACTTTTTTCAACTTAATTCTTTAATGATGCCTAGCCATAAAGATCATGATTTGAACAAAAAACAAAATGTTTATATTTTCATAAATCAATATTATTAGAACCTAAAATATTTCGATTAAAAATAATTTCTAACTGCATACCAATCCTAGTTAATTTTATTTAAAAAAAAAAAAAAAAAGAAAGAAGCTAAATTGCAGTATTTTTTTGCTGCACCTCACGACTTTATTGGTTACATTTGAAGTGTGCCTACAATGTGCAACAAAAATTCATAACAATGTCAAAATCACTGTATGTAATCAAAAAGTACATAAAAGAATTAACAAAAATGTGAGACTGGGAAAGGGTATTGGCATGCAAATATACAGTATCTGATATTAAACAATTTCTGAAATCTGAGAAAATTATACAATTTTAGGCATATAGTAGTTTTGAAAATAGAAATTTAAACTGCAAACACAAGCTAAACTTGTCTTGAATGCTTAAAATCTACAACCTATTTTTTCCCCAGTATATTTCAAACCTAAATATTACTTAGTACTACCACAGGGAATAAAAAGATTCTATACTTCTGTACTGGAAAAAAATAATGGAATATTAATTACCTTTCAAAAACATTATTATTTACACCTAAATGTGTTTTGAAGAATAATTATTCAGTTTTGAACACTGAAAAAATAACACAAATTTTAAAGTTAAACTTTTTCAAGATATAATAAGTGACCAAGATCTCAATATACAGATGCATCTCAATAAATTAGAATATCATCAAAAAGTTAATTTATATCAGTAATTCAAATCAAAAAGTGAAACTCTTATTACATAGATTCATTACCCACAGAGTGATATATTTCAAGCATTCATTTCTTTTCAATTTGCTGATTATGGCTTCTAGCTAATGAAAACCCAAAATTCAGTATCTCAGAAAATTAGAATATTGTGAAAAAGTTCGTAGACTCATGGTGTCACACTCCACTCAGCTAATCAACCCAAAACATCTGCAAAGGTGTCCTGAACCTTTAAATGGTCTCTCAGTCTGGTTCAGTAGGCCACACAATCATGGGGAAGACTGCCGACTTGACAGTTGTCTAGAAGACAGTCATTGACACCCTCCACAAAGAGTGCAAGGCACAAAAGGTCACAGCTAAAGAAGCTGGCTGTTCATAGAGTGCTGTATCCAAGCATATTAATGGAAACTTGAAGGACAAAATGTGGCAGAAAAAGGTGCACAAGCAACAGGGATAACCACAGCCTTGAGAGGATTGTGAAGCACAGCCCATTCAAGATTTTGGGGGAGATTCAGAGGACTGCGCTGAAGTCAGTGCTTCAAGAGCCACCACTCACAGACATATCTGGGACATGGGATACAACTGTCGCATTCCTTGTGTCAAGTCACTCCTAAACCAGAGACAAAGTTAGAAGCGTCTTATCTGGGCTAAAGAGAAAATAGACTGGACTCTTGCTCAGTGGTCCAAAGTCCTCTTTTCAGATGAAAGTAAATTTTGCATTTCATTTGGAAATCAAGGTCCCAGAGTCTGGAGGAAGAGTGGAGAGGCAAAAAACTCAAGTTGCTTGAGGTCCAGTGTGAAGTTTCCACAGTCAGTGATGATTTGGGGACCCATGTCATCTGCTGGTGTTGGTCCACTGTGTTTTATCAATTCCAAAGTCAGCACAGCCATCTGGAAATTCATGCTTCTCTCTGCTGACAAGCTTTATGCTGATTTCATTTTCCAGCAGGACTTGGCACCTGCCCACACTGCCAAAAGTACTAATACCTGGTTTAATGACCATGGTATCACTGTGCTTGACTGGCCAGGAAACTCACTTGACCTAAATCCCATAGAGAATCTATGGGGTATTGTCAAGAGGAACACGAGTGACACCAGATCCAACATTGCAGACAAGCTGAAGCCCGCTATCAAAGCATCCTGGGTTTCCATAACACCTCTGTAGTGCCACAGGCTGATTGCCTCCATGTCACACCGCAATGTTGCAGCAGTTCATGCAAAAGGAAGCCCAACCAAGTATGTAGTGCATACATGGACATACGTTTCAGTAGGCCAACATTTCTGCATTAAAAATATTTTTTTTTTAATTGGTCTTACATAATATTCTTATTTTCTGAGATACTGAACTTTGAGTTTTCATCATCTGTAAGCCACAATCAGCAAAATGAAAAGAAATAAACACTTGAAATATATCACTCTGTGTGTAATGAATCTATATAATATATGAGTTTCACTTTCTGAATTGAATTGGTGAAATAAATTACCTTTGATGATATTCTAATTTATTGAGATGCACCTGTAATTTGATATTAATTACAAAACTACAAGTAGAGACAGTGTCACATTTAGTACACTTTTACATCTTGGTTTGTAAAAACTGTACATATTGGAATAAACAAGATGCTATCAGTAATGGTCAGAATGTATTGCGTATCAAAGTTAATGTATGGTTAAACAATTACACTTGCATGTACCACTCAGTAGTTGTATGAGCTTTGTAATCAATTTGTTAAAAGGGTTTTTTAAAACACGTGTCATAGTTATAAAAAAAAAAAAAAAACCCACCATGTCTTATATAACTGTTAAGTGAAATACTTTGACAAACAATAGTAACCATGGTCTGCATTTCTGACTAAGTTATTTGTTTACATTGAGCGAAATACTTGCATTGTAGAACATTCTACTGTATAGTTTGTAACAGTTGAATTTAATATAAACTGTTCAGCAATCAACCTTGGAAATAATTATGCAAATGAATAAAAACTGTAATTTTCTTTATGAATGGAGTGATAACATCTCTAATTTAATGCCAAAAAAGTGTACCCTTAGAGGCAACAGCTAACCCACTCAGTCAAATATGAAAAAATCTGATTAAATTTGCCAGACAGACATGATGGGTAATGAGACAATTTTTTTGTTCATTGTAGATAATCTTTAGGAAACACATGCAGAGACGAAGGATTCAAAGATAAATACAGCAGATTTTATTTACCCATTGTGTGTCTTCTCCCATCTGAAGAAGGAAAAGCAAAATGAAAAAAGAAAAATGCAAACGTTTTAATTATGGAAATCATACCAAACTAAGCAGAAAACCAGTATGTCTGCTTGCTAGAGCTATATGGTTCACTCTGCAGTACTTTAAAATACCACTTAATGTCTCTCTTTTTTTTTTTTTGGAGTATTTGCGTTTAAAATCTATTTGAGTAACCTTCTTACCAAAATCTCTGCATGAATGCGGGATTTACAGATCACTTTTTCCATGCGACTGTGGTAGGTGTTCATTACAAAAAGACAATTTACAAGTAAGCAAGAGTGGGACCACTCACTAAAAAAAACTTGTGTACTTAACATGTTTGTAGAGAGCACATGTGTGAGGTATGTTAAACATTTTAGAAAAATATGTAAACGGAACGAGTCACAATTAGAGGTCTGTATCAAAAAATTTCTGTATCAAAAAATTTCTCATAAAAATGTCACAACTTATCAGTTCCCGTGAGCTGAAGGTGAAGTACAGATCAGTCATGCAGCAAGACAATCATCTAAAAGCAAGTCTACATCAGAAAGCTTGAAGAAAAACACTTGTATCTTTGGACAGCCTAATTAATAATCAGGTCTAAATTAGACCTGATCTAACTGAATTAGTGTGACTGGATCTGAAATTAGCAAGTCAGAAAATGTTACTGAGTAAAAGTATTTCAGCATGAAGTTGGCTAGCTGAAATTCCTCAATTCCTCAAAGTATGTTTTACTTACTATAAAGGTTCTAGTTAATGACCTGATAACAATGAGTTAAAAAAATACACACACACACACACACACACACACAGACACATACATTTATGTGGTACCCAGCATGTAACATGACAAAAGTGCTTTACAGAGCTAGCTCTCTTACCACCATCCATGTATGACCTGACAAACAGAATTTCCAGCTAAACTGTGTGAATAGGACACTGACTCACCATAAGGCTCCAATTTACATGGAAGAGGTACACAACGGCACTGTTCCATGAGAACCTTTCACTAAGTGGTAATGACTAAGACTGCTGTGGCATATTTCACTGTTATACACTTAAAATTAATCTGGGATTTCTCATGCTCTGTTAATAAGTGCATTTCATTACCATTAGGAAAGAAATGCTGCACCATAGGATAAGCATATTTACACATATTTGACCTCTCTCTATTATCACTTTTCTTGAATAATAAGGAAATCAGTGGACCCTAAACCCTGAAATGAATTGCTCCCATAGCATAAAAGAACCACCAAAAGCTTTAACTTTAGAAAGCATGCAGGCAAGAAGACTTATTGTGTTGAATTCCACATGCATAATCTAGCCATAACAATTTCCCACTGCTCTGTAGATCATAGCTTGTTTTTTTACCTTTTAGATTAATAATGGGTTTAGAATTAAATTTGATCATAGTACTTTCATAGTGTAGTTCTCAATGCGCTCATTGGTCATAACATTTTCTGCTCCAATCTTGACATTTGCAAATCCAATATCCAAGACTGATAGTTTGTTTTTTTTCTTTTTACTCACATCTACTGTATGAATTCATAGAAATTATCACCAAAGAATTTATTATTTTATGCACAAGTATTCCAAGTTGATGATATGCTATTCCTAGGCTTTCACGGCATACAATTTAGGCAAAGCGTCTTGTAAATCATCAGCAGTCTCACTGTGACCTAGGTAGCAAGGCCATGATAACCTGAATACAGTAAAGACCAACTGGGGCTGTCAAAGAGATCAAATGTGTACTGTATACTGTTCTGTTTGAGCTTAGGTTTTGAAAATAAAACATTTAGTTAATCACATCTGGTTTATTAAAACAGATGGTAAATTTGTTATTTATTTAATAATGGGTGTTTTCTTATACTGTATAATAAGTAAAATACGTGAACATATTAAACAGAGAGAAGCTGGAATTGTTCAGCATTGACTTTAATGCTCAGCAAATGTATAGAGAAGCCTGATATAATTTAATGGACATACCTATGTTGAGTTATTAACAGTATAAGTTTTTGGGTGTTTAAGTTGTGTTTATCCTTGCAACAGCTCAGGTATCTATAAAAATGCCTATTAGTTACTCTTTTTCATTTACAAAATAACTATGGCATGACTTGCTGACAAGTGCCATCTATTGGAGGTGCTGATTATGAACCTGTATTGACAGCAAGAATTAAAACTCATTGCCGTCGAGCAGGGCTTCCTTTGTGCATAACAAATTATCATACTGCTCCAGAGTAACATCTTAGGGCTCTTTTGAAAGTTGATAGCCTGTGGATTTTAGAAATACTGGCTGGATAACAACATGACCATCATTATAATATGAAAACAGGTGGTCAAATGAGGGACAAACAAACAAACAAACATCTGCCAATGGTGACCATTCTGTATCAAACAACTGCTGAGGCATACAAAGTTAGGTATAAATCTATACGGAAGGCTGAATTTCTGCTCTTTTAATTTACTGGATATTTACCTGAGCTGTGAAGGAAAAAATTATCTGGGTTACCAAGCCAAAACCTAGTCCACTTGCCCCCCAACACCCAGTTTGGAGTAAACTTTGTAGCAGCCACTATGCAACGTTGGAAAGACAATGGACAGTCTTAGAAAAACACAAATTATATTTTTGGCATTTTTCAGAATTAGCCTTATTGTCAGGTAGCACACACAGGGCCTAAGGAACAGGGTGGAGCTTATAGGTATTCACATTGCATGTGTGTAAAAGAGAATATTTACATGCTGGAAAATGTGTTGCAACAACAAAATCATGAAACAAATTATTCATATTAGCGGACATGAGTTTAAACAAGCATATCACCCCTAATATCACTGCCACCTACATTTAAAAAATCAGCTGCAAAATTTGAATCATAATTTTCTTATTTTTGTAAAGGGACAGGAATTTATGACTTTAACCTCTACATTTTTCCCATGGTTTTGCTTTTTTAGTATGTAGGCTTAAACGCTTACCAAACTGTCCAGACCAGCGCCAAGAAGATCCACAGCTCCCATCTGCATAGAGGATACTTGAGGGACATTGACAGGTGGACCTAGGTCAAGATTTAGAAGATCTCCAAGGAGATCTCCTTGTGAAGGGATGACCTGTGGCTGATCAAGTTGGGTTGTGGGACCAGCTCCAACAGGACTCTCACCAGTTTCATTGCTGGAAAACAAAAGAAATGAACCATTAACGCTTAGCCAAAAGAAATTTGTCTACACTTTCTTGTTCAAGTGTCAGCACCTGCTCTCTGTTCTCAATAGCAGATTCTCTATTGCCAAGCAGGAGTTGCAAAAAGACTGATGTGCACACGCAACATATATGGGTATGTAAAGGGTTAACTGACCACTAACTCTCAGAAGGCACATTTTATGCTAGCAACAAGGGACCACTGTATGTTACCTCAAAGACCATAATTACAGTGTAGTCAGCCATCACTGAGTTTAATCAAACCAAGAAAAGACCCTGCCAGCCACTCAGCAGCTTCTACCTACATTATAAACCTCCATCCATCTTCTATTTATTAACACGTGTCTGGTAATTTGCTGTAAAACATGTTATTGCCTGGCCAGCTTACAAAACAAAGAAGCTCCTTCAATTTATGAAAGTTGTACACAAAATGAAATTCTCTTCTCCAGAGTTGGTCACATGTTAAACTCGCACGTTGAAGATTGCCAACTTTTCTTTTGCTATTAAAGAATCAAACTTGATGGCTTATATGATAGAGACATGCAGTGAGCCTGCTGCACTTCCTCTATCTAAACTCCAGAAGAGTACTTTTAAGTGGATGAATTGTACTGCAGCTCTACTATAAGCTACCATTTGGTTGGCTTGTTTTCTAAATTTGAGTTCATAACCAAACATGTTAATTAAAGGCAAGCTGACAGACATCCTTGCAGACTTTGCCAGAACAACAGACATCTAGCAAGTCATTCGCCCTTAGCGGAGTTCTTGCTTACTATAAAGGAGACCCTCATGCAACTATAGCCAGGAATTGGACTCTAATCTATCAGCAAAAGCAGCCTTCTATTGAAAAAAAATAGATGTACACATCTCTTCACTCTGTTTTGGGCCAAACTGCTCATTTGTTTGAAAGCATACTCTCCCCTAAGCTCTCTTTTAGCTGGACACTCTCTGATATCCCTCAGGATGATTACTTGCTTTGGGATCAGCTCTTTAAGCTTCTGCTTCATGTTAGTGACTGAACCCAATCTGATAGTAGGAGCTATACTGATTTGTATCCCAAATTACACCATTTGTTTATGGTTTTCTTGTAGTATTTGTATTTTTGTATTTTATTCTCATTATCTTATTCTAATTCAAAGCTTTGTGCATCTTGTATTAATCTGTATTTAGTGTTTTTTTGCAGATATTTGCATCCGGTCTTGTTCATTCTGAATTTCTGTGAATCGTTTAGAGCATGAGAAAGGTGCTATATAAATACAGTGTATTATTATCATCATCATTTTTACTCCAGTAAGGGTATATCGGCACCTAAACTCACATTTTACTAGGAATCTGCAAAGGACACAGCAAAGAGCTAATGGGAAAATTTAAACCAAAGAAAACTACTTCACAGCAAATGCACACACAAAGGAACCATAACAAAGAAAACTTCATTTAACTGAACCCCAAGCAATGACAATATAAATCCACATAGCAATAGACATCTCTTCAAAGTCTTAGTGCCTATAAAAAACAAAAAAATAACTCAGAGTAGCTAGTAAACACAGCCATTTAATGCTTGATCTTCTCATGTTTAACTTTTAATATGCATTAAGCTGAGAAATAACAGTGTCAAGTGAACCTCTAACTTTTATAAGCTTTTCCCTAAATTAAAAAAAAGCTTTTAGTCACAGCATTACAGCTTAGCTCTCTCTCACCCAAGGCTGTGCATTCGAGCGAGCAATGGCAAGCCAACTGTGATGTCAGGCTAGGCTAAATGTCTGAAAGATAAACATTAAATTAAATTATTTATATTTAGCTTATTTATCTAGGACAGGGGTGGCAAACTTCAGTCCTGGAGTGCCACAGTGGCAGTAGGTTTTCATTCTAACCATCTTCTTCATTAGTTTTTGCTGCTAATTACTCCTCAAGAAGTAGAATTCTTTTGCCTTAATTTTAATTAACTTGATTCAGGCCCCTTAGTTGTTTCTTTTTCTTTAGCTGCCAAACAATAATGAGACACAAAACAAGGTGCCACATGACCAGCTCACCTGTGCCCATCACACAATACCTGAAAATAAAGAAAGGTGACGGTCTCAGTAAGGTTGATCTCTCAGGTCCCCAAAACATTTTGACAATGTTCTTAGAAAAAACAGAAAATCAACAGTTATGCAAATGTCTGCTGTGTCAGTGAGCAGCAACAAGCCATAGAATTAAATAATGAGTTTAATTAACAGCAAGAATTGGCTTCTCATTAAGAAACTGGTTGGAGTGAAATTAGTTGGACATTGAAGCCTCAATTTAGCTGGTCAACTTGTGGACTTGTTTCACATTTGATTTTTGTTTGGCTGTCATTTAATGAAGAAAATAATTAATTCAGAGCACTGAATCCTTAAAAACAGGGCTATTAAAATGAAGGGAAAAAGAAGTTAATTAGTAATGAAAACTGGTCACGGATTAGGAAAGGGGTTAGAATGAAAACCTGCAGCCACTGCGGCACTCCAGGACTGGAGATTGCCACCCCTGATCTAGGAAATACCAGAGAATGTGTAAACAAATGAAAAACAGCCTCTTGCACGTATGTATTACTCTGTCTTTAACATAAGGGAACTATCATATTTCTATAATCTTAATAAACTGTATTATACTATTTGTTAAAAATGTGTATGGTTTAGTTATGTAGATATAAATAGTTGTAAATTTCTATCGAAAAGAAAAAGGGTTGGGGGGAGAAGGGCTGAGCCTTTTCCAAAGCAATGTAGGGATTTTAATTATTTGTTTGTTGATACACATATATCTGCCCTTCTATCCACTTTATGAATTTTATGAATCCACGCTTGTCTGCACAAGAGCACTGTGGTAGACAGGAGCCAATCCCAAAAATAAGGTCTTCTGAAGGCAAACATCTGTATGTAAATAAATATAGCACCATATAGCTAAGCACAAACAGAGCTTATCAGTGACTCAGAACACATTTATAAAGTGCCAAGTGTAAAACAAGGCAAAGCACACTTCCATGATACAGACAAAATGTGTTTATCATGACAAAACTAGTATGTGTTGTGTGATTTGGGGATAAAAATCAGTATTTAGTGCAAAATGTTTTTTTTTTTTTTGCATTTATGTTCCATCATCTTGCAGAGAGTACATGCTCGCTTATAATATACATGCAAACTCACAGTTTATCAATGCAGTGGAACATATGCATGGGTAAAGCGGCTGGCTCTCTGCAAATGAAGCCACTCTCTCCATTCAAAAGTAGTTTTACATCTATCAATATGAATCAAGCCTTGAGGTCATAGGAAGTGAAAATAGCATAGAAAATGTCAGGAACACATGGCATTTCTTGTTGTTCAGCTCACGTACCATCAAGTGAAAACAACTAGTTATGTGAATCTTGACTACATTTGCCTCATTTCCACCTCAAGCAGTTCCCCTTGACAGCTGTGAAGAGCCATTTGATTATCTTACCCTCTTTCATCACTAAAAGCTGCATCCACTTAACATGTGGATAATAATAAAGAAGACAGCTTATAGAAAAGGAGCTTTAAGAAACTCCATTCAGGTTAACTCAGGGACAGAGTATTTAAAACATTAAAAAAAAACTGTGATGTAAATGACAAAACAAAAATGTGAGGTGAATTTAAAGTAATAACATATTAATGCCACATAACTACCATAAAATCATTAAAACAGGCCTGTGAGAATCCATAATTCAATACAATTCATAATCAAGTTCATCATTCACCTCTTTCAACTCCCTTTTATTTGAGGACCAGAGGTTCACATGCTCCAACAGAACTCAGTAATAATACTGAAATGTATTAGGGTGTGTATAATAGACTACAGTTGTAATGTACAAATCAGTCACTGAGAGACAAAAATAAGGGTCAAGTGACACTCATGCCGCTGTTCTTCCTGAGCAACACTCCGCACTCCTGCCATTTCAAAAGACTTCCTTTTAATCCAGCTCAAGCACGGATCTCATCACAAGTGACAAAGGCCCTAGGCAAAAACTGAAAACAACCCTTTTTCCTCATCATGAAATGAGTTTTCATAAAAAAAGATGGATTTTTGATACCATTACCAAATAAAAGAGTAATTGAGCGGCAAACATTAAAGTCTTATTGCCTTTCAACAGGCTTAAATATTTTAAAAATCTCAATAATTTCTGTGGACAAGATAAACACCTGAAATTGGTGAGATCTTGTTACACAAGTGTTTCTATTTCTTTTGCAGTACACACCACACCAATATCATGCTGTGTTCTGTAGATATTGAGGTTAAAAGGCACAAAGATCCAGCAAAAAATGACAATTATGAGTGAGGTTGTTTAGATTTTTAAAATTTTTTTCTAGATATTTAAACATAGGAAAACATGTATTCAAAGGAACGGTTTTTAGAAATAAGTGTGGTGGCTTTCACATGATGCTCAAATAGACAGACATATAACTAACACTAAATTGAGATGCAAGAGAAGACAGAATCTAAATAAACAAAGTGCCATTCCTTTAGACAATTTTAGTAAGGCACAATATTGAACTGTTGCTGCCATATAACGGATATGTAGTGCTACAAATTTTGTAATATTTCAGTGATAGTGGCAACATTTAGTGAGGTTGTTTTCATTACTTTGTTTCTACATGATAGTTTTTACATAGCTTTTAAATTTTATTAGCCTATAGTTTATGCCAGACTATACTGGAATTAGCTGTAGAGATTTGTAGAAATAGGTGTAGTGGTTTTCATGGGATGCTCTAACAGATAGACATAAATTCAATTATTATATATATATATATATATATATATATATATATATATTCAATATAGATTAAGAAACTTTTCTTTTTTTTTTTACCTACCCTCCGGGCTGGATTGGCAGATGCTTTCGATGAATGCCATGGCTCCCTTCAACAAATGCATTAGGAGGTTTATGATAAACAGAAGCCAATGATCCAATATGGCAGATAAGTTCATCAAGTAGTGTTGGTTCAATTAGGTCAGTCTCCTCTGAAATAAGAGGCTTTTCAGACAAAACTACCTCTTTGGCTGTAACAGGGTCAGTAGACAGGAGGCGCCAGTAGATATAGCCTCGGTCTCGGAGATCTGGATTATCAGAGTCCTGAGAGTACAAAGAAAAGTTTGATTACTTTGTACATGATATTTTTATTATTTTTCATAGCTGATATGAATGCAATTGACTCGATAAATGCATAGATCAAAGTTTAAAAAGTTGCCTTTTAAATGATGAAGTACCACTGTGCAGAGTTTCTGCTTTGTGGAGACTTAACAACACATTCAATATCAATGCTTCTAATGGACTTAACTATTAGGTAGGAGGTTAAGTAATAGCAAAGCTTTTAAGATACAATCAAAGAACCAGGGAAACATTATACTTTCATTCTATGTATGTATAAATAAGTCCAGCAGAAAGAACAGTACTGTTTTACTGAGCTGCAAACAGAACGTTACTTTTAATAGTCTATGTCAGGACTGAACAAGCAAAAAAAGTATATTTAAAGCATTGATATACCTGTGTGGCAAGGCTGAGGACTTGTTGTACAAGTTCCTGTGTCTCTGATGGCTTTTTCAAAAATAGCTTTACAATGGCAGTCAGGAGTGTTAATTGAACCTGTTTGAAACAAGTGTCAAATGTATTAACTGTCCTCTATAGAAGTAGAGTAATGCGAGAAGGTAGTAAAATTGAAACCAAATTATGCTTATAAAATAATCATAAATGTACAAAAATGATTTAATGCAAACTTAAAGTTACAACTATACCAACAAATACATTCCTCTTTTTACAAATACCACCCAAAAGCATAAAATAATACATGTAAACTAAATCAAAAAAATGAAACCAAGCATACAGTAAACTATTAGATTTAAGTATAATTAGTAGACTACTGGCTTCTTTGTGAATATTGACTAGATATGGGGTTCCAAATTTAAGAACAATGAAATGTTTAACTGAGTGAAGAAAGGGGTGGAGATTGGAGTTTATTGGTAGACAAGAACTCTAGAAATACGTAACATAAAATGTATTTCCTGAAATGACAGAAGTACATGCATCACTGGCTTCTATGTGAAAACTGGATAGATACAGTGCATCTGGAAAGTATTCACAGCGCAACACTTTTTCCACATTTTGTTATGTTACAGCCTTATTCCAAAATGGATTAAATTCATTTTTTTCCTCAGAATTCTACACACAACACCCCATAATGACAATGTGAAAAAAGTTTACTTGAGATTTTTGCAAATTTATTAAAAATAAAAAAATTGACAAAAATGAATGTACATAAGTATTCACAGACTTTGCCATGAAGCTCAAAATTGAGCTCAGGTGCATCCTGTTTCCCCTGATCATCCTTGAGATGTTTCTGCAGCTTAATTGGAGTCCACCTGTGGTAAATTCAGTTGATTGGACATGATTTGGAAAGGCACACAACCCTGTCTATATAAGGTCCCGCAGTTGACAGTTCATGTCAGAGCACAAACCAAGCATGAAGTCAAAGGAATTGTCTGTAGACCTCCGAGACAAATCTGGGGAAGGTTACAGAAAAATTTCTGCTGCTTTAAAGGTCCCAATGAGCACAGTGGCCTCCATCATCCGTAAGTGGAAGAAGTTCGAAACCACCAGGACTCTTCCTAGAGCTGGCTGGCCATCTAAACTGAGCCATTGGGGGAGAAGGGCCTTAGTCAAGGAGGTGACCAAGAACCCGATGGTCACTCTGTCAGAGGTCCTCTGTGGAGAGAGGAGAACCTTCCAGAAGGACAACCATCTCTGCAGCAATCCACCAATCAGGCCTGTATGGTAGAGTGGCCAGATGGAAGCCACTCCTTAGTAAAAGGCACATGGCAGCCCGTCTGGAGTTTGCCAAAAGGCACCTGAAGGACTCTCAGACCATGAGAAACAAAATTCTCTGGTCTGATGAGACAAAGATTGAACTCTTTGGTGTGAATGCCAGGCATCACGTTTGGAGGAAACCAGGAACCGCTCATCACCAGGCCAATACCATCCCTACAGTGAAGCATGGTGGTGGCAGCATCATGCTGTGGGGATGTTTTTCAGCAGCAGGGACTGAGAGACTAGTCAGGATAAAGGGAAAGATGACTGCAGCAATGTACAGAGACATCCTGGATGAAAACCTGCTCCAGAGCGCTCTTGACCTCAGACTGGGGCGACGATTCATCTTTCAGCAGGTCAACGACCCTAAGCACACAGCCAAGATATCAAAGGAGTGGCTTCAGGACAACTCTGTGAATGTCCTTGAGTGGCCCAGCCAGAGCCCAGACTTGAATCCGATTGAACATCTCTGGAGAGATCTTAAAATGGCTGTGCACCGACGCTTCCCATCCAACCTGATGGAGCTTGAGATGTGCTGCAAAGAGGAATGGGCAAAACTGGCCAAGGATAGGTGTGCCAAGCTTGTGGCATCATATTCAAAAAGACTTGAGGCTGTAATTGCTGCCAAAGGTGCATCGACAAAGTATTGAGCAAAGGCTGTGAACACTTATGTACATGTGATTTCTCAGTTTTTTTTATTTTTAATAAATTTGCAAAAACCTCAAGTAAACTTTTTTCACGTTGTCATTATGGGGTGTTGTGTGTAGAATTCTGAGGAAAAAAATGAATTTAATCCATTTTGGAATAAGGCTGTAACGTAACAAAATGTGGAAAAAGTGATGCGCTGTGAAGTGATGCGCTAGTTGCAAGTTTAAGGAACACGAAATGCACAGCTGAGCTGGTCAAACAATGGAGACTGATTTTACTGGTAACTGATGACACTATCCTGCATGAAGCAAGGATGGCATCAGCTTTTTTGGAGCACTGTAATCATTTGGGCCATTTACAAGAATATAGCCACACACATGTTCAAAAGTTAAGGAAACACTTCAGTGGGAAATTATGCTGCAAGGACCAATAAAATACCTAAAATGTGTCATTTAACATACTATACAAACATGCAAAAGGTATTAATATTAAGTAGTTGCTCGAAGCATGACTTGCTATTTGAAAAATGCAACATTTATTTATTCATTTAGTTTCCTCAATTATTATAGCACTCCTCAAATACATTTCCTGGAATTATAATTACATTATCCGAAATAAACCCTAGTGTGATAATAAAGGGGGGGTTTTTAAAAGACATGAAGGGATTTCAGCATTAGGCTCATAAAGAATGATACAGGTATTATGAACCACCTATCTTATCTTATGTGCACATACAAAGCAAACATGAATCACATATTTTTATTTCTAAACTAATTATATAATGTGATAAAAGTAGCAATATCAAGTTTTTTTTTCCCTTAATTTTAGTTAAACAGTGCAAGTTTTTTAGTAATTGCTACGATTTCCCCAATCCTGCTCTGTTATTCAAGTCCTGTACCTTTTCCTTGTAAAGACCAAAAGCAAAGTGGTAAGCTTTTTTAAAAATAAATGGTCAGTCCTCAAAATCAGAAGGGTTTCAAAAAGTTTGATCTTGACGTTAAATGCAAACTATTACATACATTTGGTAGTAAATTCTACATAATTCAAAATTGTTTTTCAGAAACGTTGCAAGTATTTTATTTATTTTTTACAAATAAACTATGTGGAAATCAAACTTACTAGATAGACTTTACTGAAAAGCCAACTGACTAGCTCAAATAATACAAATTATTGTTTATGTAAGACACCAAAAATGTTTAAAAAAAATAAAAATGAAGTGGTATACTCTGTTCAATGTCTACTTAATGTTAAATGAAAACTTTATAGATAACCCTTTGGAAACAACTTATCAATTGTCAAATAATAAAGAAATGAAATTAATTTAAAAATAACAGTACTAACAGTTACAATACACATCCTTTAAATAATTCTTGGACATTAAAAGTTGAAAACATAAATAAGCCAATACATACAAAAAGAAAACAGTAATCTATACTTTTAATCTATACATCAAAAGAAAAAAAACAATAACACAAAGTCTAGGACTTATCTGAGTAAAACACTGCTAAAAAAGGGGTTGTCAAGAATAGTCTTCTTTTATTTATCAATCACATTTATTAATCAATGCAAATACACACCTGGGTGCTCTCATCATGAAAGCCTTCAAGGAAGCTCTCTAGCAGTTCATCTGCATTGTCGATCCTTTCAGCATACTCTCCCACTATCCATATCATTGCAGCTCGTGCATCCGGCTCATCTAGTGAATCTAAGTTTTCACATAATGTGGCAATGATGCTCTCATACCTGGAAGAACACAGAAAGGAAGTTTTGCAATTCTGATTGGAGGATGATTTTATTAAATTTGGCAATATTTTTAAAAAGTTTGTTGTACTTCTATCAGGTCTTTTGTACAAAAAAGGCTTACATAAGATGCATCATACTCTTCAAAACGAAGTTTAATGACTCACCACCTATGTAAATTTGAGTTTTTGATGCATTTATTTAGCATTATAAAGATGATTATTTAGGTTTATGAAATCACTACTAAGATCATCCAGTTACTTGCATATGAACTGTATGATCTTAGGACATGAAAGAGAAAACCCCAGTATTTTGACACTGAATTGTATTATTAATAAAAAAATGTTATTGATAGCCAGAAAACTTACTAACTTTACAGCAATTAATATGTAAAGTATGATTTCACATTTTTAGCTAATAATAAGGATACATTTATTAATGAATATCAAACTCAGAAAGTTTCACATTTACAGCCCTTCCACAATTACCAGCTCCCCTGGAAAAAATAAGTAAAAATGTATTAAAAAAAAACACTTTTTGAAGAATTACCTGAATCACACACTGATACAAATGAGAGAAATCAAACCTTTGGCTGAAGTAAATTTATTCCAAGGAAAAATAATTCCTCATCACAAAATAATATTAACAAAACACACGTTCCACAGTTATTGCCACCACTGCATTTAATACTTTGTTCAACCTCCCTTTGCCAGTAACATAGTAGAAGCATGATTTTGTGCTAGATATATTTTTTTGGATCAATGTCCTGATGAAGATCCAACGATGACCCAGTTTTAGTTTCTTAGCAGAGACAGCTAGATTTAAACTTAAAATGTCCTGGTATTTCATGATGTCATGTGCCCCAACGAGATTCCCAGAGCATTTGGAGGAAAAACAGCCCCACATCAACACAGAACATCCACCATACGCTACAACTACCTTGAGTGCTTGATGACAAAAAGCTGAATTTTTGTTTCACTTGATCAAAGAACACAGTTCTAATCAAATTTTCATGTGCTCAAATTTATCTTTAAAAGATAGCAAAGGCCTTTTTTTTTTCTGGATGCCTTCCAAATAATCTGCTGGCATGGAGGTGGTGTATGATAGTAGTTATGGAGACTCCAAGATGTTTCTTTGTTTTGTATTTCCCCAACAGTGATCCTTGGGGATTTTTTTTTTTACCCGTCTTTCCACCACGTTGGTAATACTTCCATATTTAATTATTAATCGAACTGAAAGAAGACTTCAGGGCTCAATGAATTGCAATTTCAACAAGAATTGAGGGTAGGCAATGTCACTTAATACCTCTCCTCTTCTTCTTCCTGCAGACCAGAAGATCAATGGCGATCTACAGGCCTGAAGATCAATTCAGTCACCTGAATCCACCTCTTCCGCCTCCCTGCCTTATAAACTTCTCCACTGCCATTCTTCCTCAGTCTCTGTTGGGACTCTCATCTGAGAAGAACTTACTTAATTTGTCAAAACCTTTTCAATCTTGCATCAATTATATGGAGATCATCAGCCGGCACCCCAATTTATGACTTTTGGTGTTGTATTTCTAACACAGTAGACTGGGGCATTTTCAGACAGGCACAATTTTCTATAGCCATTCCCTGACTTATGAGGGTCAATACACTTTTCTCTTGTTTGAATTGTGCATTCTCTTATCTTTCCCATGTTGCTAAATAAATAAGGGAATTTGGTCTATGTGCCACCTTATTAAAACATTAAATAATGGCTTACAACTTGACAGTTTCTACACTTGGATCAACTTCAAAAAGTCATATATAAATGGAAAAAAAAAGTTTCAGTTTTACTTTGTTCATAAGAATTTTTACAGGTGCCAATAATAATTGTGGCATTTTTGGTTTTGTTAAAAAAAAATATTTCCTGATGAGGGATTATTTTTTCTCAGAATAAATTTACTTAAATTAAAAGTTGAATTAAATAATTTTTTCAATGTGAGATTAAGGTAACTCACCAAAAAATTATTTTTTGCCTACAACCCTTTTACTCACCTTTACAAGGGGTGTAAATAACTGAGTGGACTGTACATCAATGAACTTGAAACACTAAATTCCAGTTCCCACTTTATCTAAATTATATTCCTTATTTATACATTTTCAAAGTATAAGTAATTCTTTCTTAAAGCAATCTCTCATTTAAACATCATGTCACATCAAACCACTACTCCAGTGATTTTCAGTCCATTTCCAGTACATAATCTTAGTGAGTCAGAGGCTTGATTTTGTCTCAAGTCATAGGGACGAGCTTGCGTGTATGACAGCTGACAACCAATGAGCACCTACCAAGAAGCACATTTCCTATAATGTAACAATAAGGAATAAGGAACACAGTTGTTTTAGACCTTGCAAACAGAAAAGCTTTGATGTCTCATGTTTAATGCACCATGACAGAATGGAAAAACTAAAAAAGGGAAAAAAAAAAAAAAAAAAAAAGGTCAGAGATTGAGGCTGAACTCGCTGTACCCATAAAGCTTGTGCATGGCCACTGGCTCTGTCAGGCAGGACATTATTGGCTGTCAGTTTAACTATGCAATGTAACATTGGCATAAAGTTAAAAAAAATCAAAATGGTCACTAAATTAAAAATTGCATTTCTCTTATGATTCATGTGTAATATACAAGAAGAGGCTATATAATGAAAAACACATCTAATGCCCGGTATTTTAGTTACCATTAGCCCAGTTGTATGCTGCCATATACCATTCATGATAAAAGTAAAACAAGGTGTGTATTTTGCTATGCCTGTAATAACAAACAGAATATTTTTAAAAAGAGTACAAATCTATGGAAAGATTTAGAATGACCTGCCTGCTTACATAAGAAATGCCTACCGTGCCTCAGCATTTAAATCTAGGAAGAACACTCCATAGTTTAATGTATCATACCCAAATTTGATTTGCTGACTGCATTTCAGTTTGCTAGTCATTTGCACAAAATTGTAAGTGTGAAAATCACAATGAATTATTAGAGATTGTTATCTGTTTTGTTTCTCTCCTCAGTGTCCTGCTATGGCTGTTGGTGCCACTGTTATATTGGCAAGCTGCTACTCCTACCCAAAAGAAAGATACCAATGATATTTCAAACTTTGGCAAAAAAAAAAAGGATGAAATGATTCAGTCTTTTTAATAGATGTCTAGCATGTTTTCAGAAAATTGTAGAAAGCTCAGGATGGGGTGGACAGCAATTTGGCATAGCACCAAAACTTTGACTATGTTTTACTCTGACTGAGCCTTTGCCTGTTATAAGTGATTGCACATTTGCCCCAGAGGCTTATTTTTCCATTAATGCCAATTACTGGAGGTTTTATTATCCTTACCTCCACTGTCACCTGTCACATCCCAGCCAGCTTAGGGTGCAAGGCAGGAGCAAACCCCTGGGCAGGGCACCAGCCTACCGCAGGGCACACACACACACTAAGCACACACTAGGGACAATTTAGGATCGCCAATGCACCTAACCTGCATGTCTTTGGACTGTGGGAGGAAACTGGAGCACCCGGAGGAAACCCATATAGACATGGGGAGAACATGCAAACTCCACACAGGGAGGACCTGGGAAGCGAACCATGCCGCCCTTATATATATATATATATATATATATATATATATATATATATATATAAAATAAAAAAATGTCTGGTTTGACTACTACTGTTACTGCACTGTAGGTGTAAATGTGTACAAGTGTTCTGTGTCTGTACTCTATGAATTGTATTATATTTACAAAAATAAAGTGAAATTGGAAATGTTGTGCTCCTTTGTTTGCTGAATGCACAATAGTACTTTCCAAACAAAATAATTGCTAGCCTATTATTTTTAAGGTGGTTACATGACCTCAATACTTTCAAAGTGGACTTGGGGTGGCTTAGACTGCCAGGAGCACTTTCTTTATGTTTTGATTCACTATAATCTTTAGATTTGTTCATTCCCTACCTGAAAAACATACACATATAAAATCCACTGTTACCTATCTGCTTGTTTTAAATTTATTTGGGCCAATAACCATCACTGATTAAATAGTACATAGGATAGGAAAATATTAACTAATAAAGCATACATAAGATATTTATTTTCAGTACCAAACACTTCAAAATAATTTTCTTGAACATTTATACAAATGACTGAAATCTTTGTATGCAGTAACGTAAAGAAATTTTAGAAGACACATATAATACATACTGTAGTTTTAGAGAAAAAATTTTGTGAAAAGTTTGTATAACAATATAGCACTTACTTGTTGGGATATTTGCGGAAAATATCTCTAATCACCACAATAGCTTCTTGAACTACATAATTAACTTTTGTTTGAATTAAATCCAAGAGAGTGCTGACACAACGCTCCGCAGATTGCTGGGGAAAAAAAAACACTTTCAAATAATAAACACATACAAAAACAGCCAAAAAAAATACAAGTAGTGTGATGTAATGACTAGAACACTCAATTGGTTCGATCATGACTCATTTTGCAACACTAGTCAAGTTATCCTGCCAGTGGTTATATAAAAAAAATAAATAGAATATACAGTAGGTACTGCTCACTAACAATCTTGTGTTGGAATCCCAGTCTACAACTGCTTGTGTGGACTTTAGACAGCATCTTTTTGTTTGTGTGCATTTTCCTCCCACATCCCAAAAAATGCTTGTTAGTCAAATTGATGACAGTAACAAGGTTCATCTTGCCCAGGACTGATTCCCACTTTTCATTCAGTTTTACAACTTAGGAACCTGCTTCCTATGACCCAGAAATTGATCCACTGGTCAGATAATGGAAGCATTTGAGTAAAATAATGATACAATTTATTGCAGTTTCAACACAAGTGAAGTCATTAAGGGAATAAAACAACAACAATAAAAATGTCATTAAGTGTCATGGAGTCATGTATAAAAATGTTTGCCAGATTCAGCTGCTCTTTACGAGGGCACCACAGCACAAAGAAGGAATGTCAGTGACTTTGAGAGAGAGAGAGAGAGAGAGAGAGAGAGAGAGAGAGAGAGAGACAGAAAGATTGTTAAGGAACTTTTGAGAACAGCGTCACTGGCAAACACTACTCAACTTTCTGATATGTCACAAAGAACTACAGTGTTTGGCTAAAATGATGACGGGATGAAAGTTAGATGGAAAGACAATGTCATCTAATGCAAATACAGTGTAAATTCGTTGACTGTCAGGACCATACATTGATTTAAAATGATAGGAAGAAACAGAAAAAAAATGTGGTACTAAACACAAATCTGAAGTTCACTTAACCTAAAATGACGATCTACATTATGCAAAAAGGAACAGAATAACAAAAAATGCATTAATGCATTTTTTTTAAGTTTCCAAAAAGAATTATGCTACAGGAGCTTGATACTGGCTGAATTTTTACACTCATTAAAAAGTAAAGCAAACATTTAACTTGAGTATGGTAGAGGCGACTCATGGAGCTGTGAATAATGAATCCAAATTCTGCGAACATTATGCTCAAGTGAAAGACTCCAGCAGTAAAGTATTTTGATAACATTTTTAGCTTTTTAGGTTTTTTCAGACATATTGCCTTTTGTCTAAATGCTTCAAGTAGGATGAAATTATTGTACTTGTAGCATGCAGCTCCTTTTAGTCACCTCTGAACTTGAGGAAGAAGGCATCATGCATCTCTCTATGTAATCTATGACAGGATGATCTAATGTCCCATATATGGACCTATTTATATTAGATTAACATGTTATTAGCTGCATGGTATATGTATATTCACACACTATAAAGGCTTTGTCTAACAAAGAATTACCAGCACAATTACTATGCTAAAGTGAAATCTTGTATGGTGTGCTCTTATGTGTATAAACTGTTGGAGTCTAAGAAACCTTGTACGACTGCCAAGGTAAATCGAGGCTGAAGGTTTTTCACTAAGAAAAACTTAATAAAGGTTTCAAGTTTGAGGCCTTCGCCCTCCAATTTCTACATGCTGGAAATACTGATTTAAATGCATATATGTAAATGTGATTTAGTAATGAATGCAACAACTTTATATAATGTAACAGAGAAGTGATCAAATGGTTAAAAAAATGTTTAGAACATTTAACACCAGGATTTGACCTGCTCTTCGACAGTGATGACTGCGAGTCGCTGGTGTTGTTCTATTCTGAAGATGGGAGATAAAGCACGACAACTGCCCGTGTCATGGCTCCTATCTTGAGTGCTGAAGTAATAGCTCCTATATAAATCTTTATTTCTGTATGGAGATGGCAGGTACAGGTCTCAAGTATCTGCATTTTCCATGGAAACCTAGACTAATCTTCATGTCTTTTGTGCAACTCTGTGACCCAAGCTTGAAAACACCTGTATAACTGTTTACAGATGTAGCTTTAACAATTTCGTTATAATGGTACAATGACAGAAAAAAAATGCTTCTTAAAATGCAAAAAATAAATATTTTATTTGAAAATGAGACATTAGATGTAACTTTTTTGGTTATAGAAATACAGGCATGAATACAGAACAGCACAGTATCTGCTCACGACACAACTACCCACATTGACGTTTAGTGGAGCACTAACTCAGAATTCGGCTATTAGTATGAGGTCGCACCAACATTCTCGCCGAGACAGCCTGAGACCGGAAATTTTGCAACAAACTGTCACTTTCTTTCTTTTACTCTAACAGGAATAAAAACAGCCTACTGCAGGGTCCTCAAGACTCAGTGAAACGTGTAGGAGCAACAAGTATTTTTTGTAAATTATTATACTTACTTAGTATTATTATACTTTTTTGCATTATTATCTGCAGAGGGCCATTTTTGTTTAAAACGAAATCCATTAAACATGATGTTGTATAAATGTTTGTCTGGGCCCACAAAAAGTATTCTATATTCTGAAAATTTTGGTACTTCAGTATTCACTATAATGGGATTTTACCTGTATAACAGAAGTATTTATTATGCATTACGTTTTCAGGTTTAATGCCAAATAAAAACCGAAGTGTTAAAGAATTTAAAAACATTAACATCACCTAACCATGTCAATGGGCAGAAACTGTGTTTAAAATTTCAGAGCTACACAAAATCTTCTTTAGAGAAATTTATACAGCTCAGGAAATATACATTACTGTTTCACTCCAGTAGGATGGTTTACTATTTCACCTATAGTAGAGGCACGGTTCTATAACCACTTATTGTGAAACAAATAAAATTTTTATGGTATGGGTTGAGGTAAAGTTTTGAATTAAACTGACTTTATTTTAATGATTACTGTTGCTGCAATCACTTTGTTTAAACTATAATTTTCCATTCTTGCATATTAAGAATGAACAATGAACTGTGCAATGAACAGTACTATACTAGGGACTTTTTTCTTAGCACACATTACCTCAACTTTAATAGCACATCTTCCAATGGCTCGGACAGCTTTTCGGACAAAATCAACATCAACTTCAGTAGCATATTCCTTTAACTCGGCCAAAACCTGAAATGAGTAACAAGGAAAAAAAAACGACAAGATTGTTAAAGTATTGTACAGGACAGAAGCTTATAGGGCAGTGCTGTACCTTACAATACAAAACATGTCCAACTTTATAGTGGTAAATATATAGGCAGTTAGAAAAACTTTAAATGTACATCTTTAACCAAAAAACATGCCATGACTTGAACAGACCTGGCTTATACCATATTTTAAACTTTAACTTCAAGTCCCAATTCACACAAGACTATAAACATTCTCAAAATTATGTGCCTACTCAAGAAACCCAGAATGCTATCTGCATTTACCTACATTATTATTTAAAATAAACTCCTTGTAGTCAAATATAATTATAATACATATCCACCAAGTGTGGACATATTTTAAAGTTAAGAAATATTACAAAAACCTGTTTTACATTAGACTGTCTTCTTCTTATAAATGAACAACCCTGGTGAAAGGTTTATCATTCAAAACTTAATTTACTGATATTTTCATAAACATATCTCTCTATTATAAAAAAAAAAATCCTGGCAGGGACACCAGGGAGATGAGACGTGATCTTCTCGGAAGGTAATTTGACGTCCCGCAAGAGACACTTCAACGTCATGCGAGACAAGGCAGTGAGACAGAAGGACAGCTGCCGTACAGGCTTTTAAATGATCGATGCGCAGCGCGACAAGCAGAACATGCACCTGAGCAGCAGGAGAACAAAGCTAGCAGCTGATCTGTCCGCATCTCCTTAGTGTGCGTTCGGCTCTCCCCTTTCACAATGCGAGCGGGAGAGACAAGAAGTGGCAGGAGCATAGCGCGCCTCCGGGGGTGGGGGGTTGAGTGAAGCAAACGAGACCTGATTATCTCAGAGAGACACTTTGACGACACGCGAGACTAGACATTACAACCTTAGGAAGCAACACCCGTGAGAAGGTGACTTTTGCATGTCACGCCCTACTTACAAACAATTTAAAACAAGTTCACGGAGATATAACCTAGCAGTTTTTGGAATGCTTTTGGCAAACACACTTCAAGTGCTCCCAGCTCTTAAAACGACAACAAGCAAAAAACAGAACATGCAGCTCGCCAGCAGTTGATCCGTCTGCATCTCCTTAGTGTGCGCTCACCCCGCCCCCCACCACAACAAGAGCAGCGTTATACATCCTGCGAGAAAGATACTGTATTTAGCCACACCAGGGGCAGGAAATAAAGGACAAAAATTGATTCTACAAAAGTTTTAAAGTAAAAGTAAAAATAATGCATATGTAACAATTCCCATGAAAATAACCATCTCTTTAAATTGTTTATTCAGTAAAGCAAACCCAGGGGTGGGCGAGTGAAGCGAGCAGAGGGCAGAGTCACGTAGTTAAAAACAAAAAACTATTTGCAATTCTGAGGCATGCAATTTAACATCACATTACAATTTTAACTTATGTTAATGTGTATCATGCAAAAATTAAATATATACCAAATGTTTTCACTGTAACTTATGTTTCCATTGTAAGCAATCCATATATCAAAATTCTGACTCTACTTATGTCAGCTTTAAAACTGAGGTATCCTAGAGCTTATTCAGATATCAGAAGGTGCAATGCAGGATCCAATCATAGATTTTGTGCTAGAACATCACAGGGCCAGTTTAGAGTGTCCAGTTAATCAACAAACATTTTGGGGATTTGGGAAGAAAAGCACAGTAATCGGGAGACAAAATCCAAGCAGACAAGAGGAGAACATAACAAATACAGTCAAAAATCTTGCTACAAATTTAGAGACTAGATTACACTGTTTATTTTTCATGAACATTTTCATCTACCAGTGCCATAAATATTCCTATCACTACCCTTAACAGCACCAATGACAACGACTGCTGGGTTCAACTGAAAAGTATAAGAATCAGGCCTTTACGTTTGGCCGTGGCTGAGTCTGTGCCTACTGCAGCCTCAGTGTTCTGTTCATGGGTGATGGAGTGCAACCTGACATGGTCTTCTGCTGTTGTAGTCCATCTGCCTCAATGTATTCTGCATTCTGAGATGCTTTTCTGCTCGCCACAGTTGTACAGAGTGGTTAGCTGAGTTATCATACCCTTTCTGTCAGCTTAAACCAGTCTGGCCATTCCTCTAACAACTCCCATCAAAAAGGTGTTATTTGTTTTTCCCTGCCATTCTGAGTTAACTATAGAGATTGTTGTGCATGAAAATTCCAGGAGATCAGCAATTACAGAAATACTCAAACCAGCCTGTATGGCACCAACAATCATGTCATGGCCGAAATCATGGAAATCACATTTTTTCCCCATTCTGGTGTTTGATGAAGTGAATATTAACTGAAGCTCCTGACCTGTAACTGCATGATATGATTTTAGGCATTGTGCTGCTCCAACATGATTGGCTGATTAGATAATTGCATAGATGACCAGGTACACAGGTGTTTCTAATAATTTGCAGAGTAAGTGTGTAATATACAGTTCAAATTCTGCTAGAACAAAGTGCTTGGGACTGAAAACGTTACCAGTCATACAAGGAGTTCCACAAGGCTCTCTGTGGCTCTCTACTGTTCTTTATCTACATGCTCTCCCTTGGCCATATAATTCTTAGCTATGGACTATTTCATCTTTTATATGCAGAAGATACTCACATCTATTTTAACGTAGAAGTGAAAGTTCATCAATAAAAAAATTAAAAGCTGGACAGAGCATAACTGATTAAAATAAAACTAGCAAAACCAAAGTCATGTTAACTGGCACTAAAGCTCAGCTTAGGAAAATGAACTCCTTTTCAATTACTTTTGATGATAATATCATCAGATCTTCATCTGAAAGGAATGTTGGTGCCATTTTTGATTCCTCTCTTTCTTATTCTACCCACATAAAATCACATTAGGAAACTTTCTTACTTCCACCTCCATAACATATCCCATGTTCTCTCATTCCTGCCCTTTTCTGATGCAGAGAAACGTGTCCATGCTTTAATTACATCCCGCATTAACTAGTATAGTTCCTTACTGGCAGGTGCCTCTTCTCATCTGTTATCACAGCTCCAGCTGGTTCAAAACTTTGCTGCAAGTGTCGTTACACAGACCAACACCAGTGAGCACAAAACACCCATCCTATTCCTCCTCTACTGGCTCCCTGTGTCTTACAGAATTGAATATAAAATTCTATAACCAGCATATACGGTAAAGTTTTAAATGGCCTTGTACCAGACTACATTAGTAATCTCCTTCATCTTCTGATTCTGGCAATCTTTTTGTGCCCCAAACTAAAATTCATTCTTAAACAAATGAGTTTTAATATTATGCTTTTTATTTTTTTTAACTAACCCTGCCATTCTAACACTTCTTTCTGTTTACCCCCTTTGTCCAGGTGTTCAAGATGATTTGCATTTGTATCATCTATACTAATAAAAGGCAAAGCCCTCACTGACTCACTGACTGACTCATCACTAATTCTCCAACTTCCCGTGTAGGTGGAAGGCTGAAATTTGGCAGGCTCATTCCTTACAGCTTACTTACAAAAATTAGGCAGGTTTCATTTTGAAATTCTACGCGTAATGGTCATAACTAGTTCTACTGTGATGCTGGCGTATGTGAAGATTTGCAGAAGTTTGGAGCACTCCCAGATGAAGATGTTTTTGCAATCCAGATGAAATCACATGAACGAGTAGACACAAGACAAGAACATAAACCCAGAGAAAACTGTAACCAGTGGGTGTAATTGTACTCCAATTGTGTAGTGTTGTGTTGAAACAATAAGAAACCACTGACTGTGATCCAGTTGGCTTCTTCTGGCATACATTTAAAACTAGCACCCTCATCTTTTACCCAGCAGCCCTCGTGGCAACCACCTAAGCTGCCCAATGATGCAGTACCCCAGATGTTGCTCGAATTTGCAGTTCATTTAAAAAACGCTGCAACAGCATTACCGAGTTTTCCACAATAGATCGCAAAACTCACAAAATAATCTCCATTTAAATATTGATGACAAACCAGCAAACAGGCAGATCCACAAACCATAAACCCACGAATCGCAAGGGTCAACCTGTAGTTTTAAATTGAAGTGTAAGATCTACTTAATTGTGTAAGTAGCAGATTTCAGTTTGTGACCTTTAATATCAACCAACAAATAATTTTGTCTCAAACATTAATTTGCAAAGTAATATAGATTTTAAAAGATATCCAAGTAAGACTTTAACGCTATAAGGGTTGCTTACCTGAGCAATGTTAGCTTGTGAAGCCAATCGAATCATGATATCAAGTTTCTCTAGCTTCACATATATTGGATCATTATACTTGACAAAGAAAACTTTGATCTCCTGTTTAAGAATTTCAGGCCTGTAAATAATAAATACGATAGGATTCAAAGTTTATCTTCAATCTTTTTTACAGTATGGAACATTTTTGCTAAGCATATTAAGTTTAACTAATGTTAAGTTTGTTGTATGCCGGAACTACACATAAAACTCCACAAACATGACACCCCATAACAAATCTGAGCATGGAACTCAAGCATATGGCAATCAGACTGAATAACTGGACCTGGGCTCCTTCAGAGTCCAAATTTAGTGAAGTGTTTTAAGTAAGAACACCACTACAAATCAGCTTTTAAACAATACAAACAACTGCACTTACAACATGAACAATAAAACTAGTGATGTAATTGGAAGATGCATCTTTAAAGGTTCTAAGTATTTTTATTTTCATGACTGCAAAAGTATATTTTTATATTCAGCCAAAGTTTTTATCCAGCATGACTACCAGATCACAATACAAATTAAACTACTGATAACAATGCAACTCCCTTCATTTAGAATTTTTATGTGAAGGCAATGGGTGCTCTTTTGCGGTTTCGGCCTGAGAAAACACCCAAATTCACAGTTAGTGTGAATGTTTACATATGAAACAACATTTCACGTTTTTTCTTTTTTAAAACCCTGAGTTATATATGAACATTGTGAGTTTATGGCTATACTTATTAAAGTATTACTACTTTATTTTCATTGCTATGACAGAAAATTTAATTTTGCTTCTAACTTTTACAACTTGCTTTTCTATGAATGACACCTTGTATGAACTGATAAAATTGAAATGAAACATATATATTACCCATAGGATTTAATTTCTGAATTAATATAAAATTCTGTTTTGCTGGTGAATTTTGTAAATGCAAGCAATTAAAAAAAAAAAAAAACAAAACTAAGATTTATTATTTAGATTATCTGTAGCTAAATTATTTACTGAGGTTTCAGTTCTAAAACATTAGATCACTTGCCACAATTACTGAATGATGCTTCAACATTTTTTACTATCCATATATGTAAAATTACTACGTAAGTATTCAAGCCCTTAAGCAATTCTCTCATTTTACCGAATAATCAATCCTACACTGATATTTGTTTCTGAGATATTTTAACTTAAAGCACTGAATTTTTTTTTTTTTTTTTTTTAAATGTGACATGTTACATATTAGAAAAAAATCTTTTGGAAAAAAGGAAATATGCTATTTGCTTCCTGTGTGGCGGAAGGACTCAAGTTTACACAAGTGAAAAACACCTGCCTAATCAGGACATCAACCTTATGACTGACCTACATAACGGTCACATTTTTCTGGATAAGGAAGCCATACAGCATCCTTCATTAATATTGACACCTCATATGATGAACGTAAAAACATAAAATATGAATTGAACATACTTCAGTTATATTTTACTTTTATGACTTTCAAGGTGGTGCCAGTAACTGTGGTACACAGTTCTGAGAAAAATAAGTGGTAAATGGTAAGAAATTCTTCTCTTAATTTTTTTTTCAAGTCAATTAAAATTTAGATTTTTTAATACATTGAAGGAAAGATCAATAAGATAAACTAAGATATTTTGCTCTTATTTACAAATGGTGCCAATATTAGTGGAGGGCACTATAGTTAAGAGATTATTATTCAAGTAGTAAATATGAAGGAAGGATGTGAGAAATAAAGTCTAAAATCCATTCTTAACAATTTAGACATTAAAATGTACAACTTAATAAATTAGGAAAAGGGTAAAAAAAAGTTTATGGATGGCTCAGTTATCAGGACGGTAAAGCTGCCACCCAGACAGTGCTAAGAAAATGTCTTCCCTCAAAATTCTCTGTGCAAAAAGAGAAAGAAAGAAGAATGTGGCTTTGCTCACAAGTTTACAAAATGCAAACAATTACTGTGAATGAGCTAAAGAGTTCAATAGCGGAGACTGAAGTAATTGTGCGCCAGTTAACACTATCAAGAGCTCTGCATTATACTGGCCTATAAGAAGTTAGGTACAAAAGAAGCCACTGCTCAAAGACAGCTGTGTGAAATCACATCTGGAGTTTTTCAAGATAACTACAGGAGAGATGTGATCAAAGAGGTATACGTAGCACTAACGCAGCACTGCCGATGGTTCAAATAAACACCACAACTAAAGTGTAGTATTGTGGTGGGAATATTCTCATGGACTGGTTCTGTTCATTATCAGGAACAGGGCATACAATTAATACAGAAAGAAGAATGGATGAATGAAAACAAGTAAAGAATGTAAGAGAAATTGTCATTATGTAAAATTAAAGAATTGATCTGAATATTTTTGGGACTGAATATTTTCTGCATGGCACTGTCACATTCTTTACATGCAAAATTAATTAAGAAAAACTGTCGTTATGTAAAATTAGAGAATTTGAATATTTTTGGACTGAATATTTTCTGCATGGCACTGTTAATTAATTTTGTATGTACACTGAGACACTAACAGAACTGACAAAGCTAGAATTAATGCAAGTGTTACAGGGTTATGTTATCAAACTAAAACTGTAAATGAGGCAGGAATACAATACTTGCTCACCTTTTCTGTACGATGAGATTTATATTTCTGAGTGCCACATACTGGACTTCTGGTTCTCCAGAAAGTAAAGTAACAAGAGGAGGAGACAACTTCTTTAGCAAAGTAGTATAATAGTCTGAGTCTTTTGGCAGCAGCTCAAGGAATTTCATTAACACCTTCACCGCAGAAAGTACAACAGCAGAGTTTGCATGAGACAGTCGAGGGGTAACACGTTCACAAATACTGAAATACAAAAAATAAAATTAACTTTTACCATGAACAATAGCTTTTACCAAAAGTGTGTGTGTTCGTCACAGTTCCACTTTCTCCATATACAGGTGTCTCTTAGGTTCTGGAGTGTCAACCTACAGCAATTCCAGAGATATAAAAATGTGCACATAAAACAGCCAAGATTTTTCTTGTCAACTGAATATGAATTCATTTTCATCTAGGGACCTTTTACTTACTAACAAAGTAAACTAGTTTTGACATGGATAACTAATTAGCAGTCACCACTAATGAAGAGGAACAACATGTATGGAAGGTATTTTGTAACCATTTTCAATCATTTTGTGCTTTCATTCAGATGCATCACAGAATGTAACCTGTGACGTGCATGGCTCCATCAAAGTTTAACTGCTAGATTAGCAGCTGTAATTGAGTGGCATAAACTGATGCATTCAATTCCCAACATATTAAACATACATCTCAGCCCTGTCACCTTAGAAAGCATAGTTGCTGGGAGGGGGAGATGTCACTCTTAGCAATTCCTCAACAAAGAAAGCATGCCTCTGCTAAAGGATCAATTATCAGTTTGTGGTGAGTTTTCATGCCATCATTATCCCTTTTTCAATCATGTGAACATGAGATTTCATCAACTGCCAAGTCCTAAAATACCTTTAAGCAGAAGCTTGGGAGTGTATTACCTTTTTAAACAAACAAACAAATAATAACAATGATCTACTTAGGCATGTACTGATAAAGCAACTAAAATGCAAGTTTAACACAAATAATGCTAGTTATTAATTCAAGTAATTTAATACAATACCAGCCTCAGGAAGCACAAAGAGTTACTGATGATGATGTGGGCAGAGATTCTATGAATACGTACCTCTGAGCCTCTCGTTCATCTTTGGGATTATAATTAGATAGGCAATCCAGAATAAAGATTTGACCCCATTCAGTGCACTCATTCAGGGCAGTCAGAAGTTTGTTGATATTTTGAGGGTTTAGATCAAGCAAATTGCTGTTTGGATGAGATTCACTTATCTCAGATAATGCTGCCACAGCATTAGCCACAACCTAAAAAAAAAGTAACACCTGCAGTAGTACATTTGCAAGGGTGACTTTCCAAAGCATAACCTAATTTACAAATTTATTTTAGGCTTCACTTCAATAATAGAGGTGATACACTTTGGGCATATGGTAAAAGTTACTGTTGACTTTGGTTGAAAATAGCAGAAATATTACACCAAGAATAAGCCAAAAAGCCAACCATGAAAAGGAAAAAAAAATCTATCCACAACTCTTGTTTTTTCTTTGAAATTTCAACGTATGCTACACAGTGGCTAGTGCACTGAAACATGTCGGACAGATGACTGTGTATGTGTAGGTTTATGTCACAGTACCTGAGAATTCTAAAAAGAATTTATACATTAGATTAATTAGCAACTCTAATTTGATCTTTGGTTGAAATGTAGAATTTAATCTCAAATTTCCACTTTAATCTCATAGTTTGTTTAGTCATTAAAGTAGAACATCTTAAACTTCATCTTAAAATCAATGTTTAATTTGCTAGAGTTTCTCAAATCCCATCGTAACTTTAAGTAGCATGTGTTCCCCAACCCAGTCATTAATCACTACATGCTTCTTAAACAGGCTTTCTCTTATGCAAACAACAGTGAGCAGGCACTGACTGCCACACAGAATACATTACATTCATGACATTACAGTTCTCTGAATATTTAAGAATAGTAAGATATATGCTTAATATCATTTTCATGATGAAATGCATTAAAGCATGACACTGAATGGATTCATTAAATGCAGCTGTCAAACGTACCAACCCCCAATTCCTGTCTTTCTGCTATCCTTCTCTACATAACCAATTGCCACACAATAAACTCTGCAATAAATGAAAAGCCAGCTATAAGCTTAGAACAACGATTCTTCAAAACTTTTAAGAAACACTGAAAAATCTTCCTTTTAAATGTTTAATTATTCCATCCATCCAGGGTCGCGCCAGTCCCAGCAAGCATAAAGTAAGAAAAAGTTCAAATAAGCAAGGCAAAGAGAAGTTCAAATGGACTGCAGCATAGCTGAGTGGAATCCATGCAGATGCTGGTAGCTTTCTTTAGGCAGCATTGCTATGGCATTTGGAATAGTTTGTTCATTCTGTGCACTATTATATTGATGAAGAATGATTAAAATCAAGTGAATTAAATTTGTAAACGATATGCAGTTAATTTCGATATATTTGATAAATCCCGCGTCACTGATGCGAATCTGAAAAAAGGGAGACCACACAGAAACAGGATTGCTTTGAAACTGGGTGCTGCCAGTTTGCAAAACCGAGCAGAAAAGTGCCTATGCAAGGGGGGAAGATTCTGTGAGAATGTGTGTGGCTTTACGCTGTTTCATTTTTATACATCTTAATGCAAACATGGAAAGTAACAGATGTTTTTGTATTACATGGCCTTTCATTCACTGATACAACTAGTAACATATTAGTGACAGCTAGCTAAAAGAGTTACAGTGATGGAGAATAGTGGTAGAAGTCAGTACACATTCCTGCATTTAATAAACAGTGAAGGATGCATACAAAAAGTATAAGGCCTGTCCAAAAATAAACAGAACTTCCTAAATAGTGTGTAAATGAGCCAATGTGTTAGACTTGTGATATTAGTTATGTGCAGTGGCAACCTTAACCTTTAAAATCCTTAATTATTCGATCACGCCATGTCAATTAATCTTGGCAGATGAGCAAAAAGCAAACCGTGTTACAGACAGTCAGAAGTTTAGATTGTTTAAAAGCTGCTGAAAACTCTCTGAAACATGTCATAACTGTCGATTAAACGTGGGAGTACTGTCCCTGCTGACTCTTCTTTGTTCCTGAAGTTGAAATCCACCCTGAAAAGTCACAGATTTCAAATGATAGAAAATTCGTCAAGGGACACACGTGACATTCCACAAAACAGGTTTCAGGACGCATTCCAGACATGGAAAAACTGTTGGGAGTGGTGAACACATAGAGGAATGGAATACTTTGAAGGAGACGAGTCTGATTAAAGTGTAAGCATTTTAAAAATAATATTTGGTTTCTTTTTGGACAGACCACATATTCCTGTTGTTCAGTAATAAAGTTCTCACTTGCTCTCATTCATCACTCCTGCTGGCTCATTGTGAATCAACTCAATGACAAATGATACCCTACAAATTCCTTGTACAAGAAAGTCAGCTGGTGTGCTGCATGGTTTTAGTCTTAAGATACATTTCTCACAGACATATTCTTATTTCATACCACAACCTTTGGGCAGCAACCAGGCTGTTACAAATAAACACTTAAGTTGTGTATTAGAAGGCTGCAGAAACTCAAAAATATACAGAACAACCTTCAATGGCAGGGGAAAACTATAGGTGTGAAGCCTAAAGATGCAGTAAATGACTTGAATGTGGCTATTATGACAATCCATTATGCTGTACTCTATATAATACAGTGTCATATGAAAAAGTTTGGGAACCCCTCTCAGCCTGCATAATAATTTACTCTACTTTCAACAAAAAAGGTAACAGTGGTATGTCTTTTATTTCCTAGGAACATCTGAGTACTGGGGTGTTTTCTGAACAAAGATTTTTAGTGAAGCAGTATTTAGTTGTGTGAAATTAAATCAAATGTGAAAAATTGGCTGTGCAAAAATTTGGGTACCCTTGTAATTTTGCTGATTTGAATGCATGTAAATGCTCAATACTGATTACTTGCAACACCAAATTGGTAGGATTAGCTTGTTAAGCCTTGAACTTCATAGACAGGTGTGTCCAATCATGAGAAAAGGTATTTAAGGTGGTCAATTGCAAGTTGTGTTTCCCTTTGACTCTCCTCTGAAGAGTGACAGCATGGAATCCTCAAAGCAACTCAAAAGATCTGAAAACAAACATTGTTCAGTATCATGGTTTAGGGGAAGGCTACAAAAAGCTAACCCAAAGGTTTAAACTGTCAGTTTCAACTGTAAGGAATGTAATCAGGAAATGGAAGGCCACAGGCACAGCTGCTGTTAAACCTAGGTCTGGCAGGCCAAGAAAAATACAGGAGCAGCATATGCGCAGCATTGTGAGAATGGTTACAGACAACCCACAGATCACCTCCAACGACCTGCAAGAACATCTTGCTGCAGATGGTGTATCTGTACATCGTTCTACAATTCAGCACAATTTGCACAAAGAACATCTGCATGGCAGGGTGATGAGAAAGAAGCCCATTCTGCACTCACGCCACAAACAGAGTCGTTTGTTGTATCCAAATGCTCATTTAGACAAGCCAGATTAATTTTGAAACAAAGTGTGTTGGACTGATGAGACAAAAATTGAGTTATTTGGTCATAACAAAAAGCTCTTTGCATGGCGGAAGAAGAACACCGCATTCCAAAAAAAAAACACCTGCTATCTACTGTCAAATTTGGTGGAGGTTCCATCATGCTGTGGGGCTGTGTGGCTAGTTCTGGGACTGGGGCCCTTGTTAAAGTCGAGGGTCAGATGAATTCAACCCAAAACCAACACATTCTTCAGGATAATGTTCAAGCATCAGTCACAAAGTTGAAGTTACGCAGGGGTTGGATATTCCAACAAGACAATGACCCAAAACACAGTTCGAAATCTAGAAAGGCATAGAAAATCTATGGGATGATTTGAAGCAGGCTGTCCATGCTCGGCAGCCATCAAATTTAATTGAACTGGAGAGATTTTGTATGTAAGAATGGTCAAAAATACCTCCATCCAGAATCCAGACACTCATCAAAGGCTATAGGAGGGGTCTAGAGGCTGTTATATTTGCAAAAGGAGGCTCAACTAAGTATTGATGTAATATCTCTGTTGGGGTGCCCAAATTTATGCACCAGTCTAATTTTTTATGATGTATATTGCATATGTCACTGCTGAAATACTACTGTTTCCATTAGGCATGTCATATATTAAAAGGAAGTTGCTACTTTGAAAGCTCAGCCAATGATAAACAAAAATCCAAAGAATTAAGAGGGGTTCCCAAACTTTTTCATATGAAAAAAGTGTATATGTTAATCGTGTTTCATTAAAATATTAATTGAAAACAAATGTTAAAACCTTAATATGAAGGCATAATTGAAAAAAAAAAAAAAAAGCAGAGTTAAAAAAAATTACCATTGGGTTGGAATCTGCAATAAGGTCTCTTAGTGAATCCAGAAACCCCTGATCTTCCACCATCTGGGCATTAATGTCATGAAGCTTTGCAACACAGACAGCTGCAGTCTTCCTCACATAAGGATCTTCATCCTTCAGGCACTTTCGCAAAGGCTCACATAGGTACTCCGTGATTTTATCCACCCGAATACATCCCATAGTACGGACAGCAAGGGCTCGGATTAGTGGGTTAGGATCTTCACAATCCTAATAAAGAAGAAAAAAGTATTAAAAGAAAGGTAATATTTTCTCCAAATCTCACAGAATACCAAAGAGATATGGTAAAATAGAGACTGAATAGAACGTCCAAGGTTACTGTAATTGGCAAAAAGAGTGCTAGCAGATTTATAACAAGAATTACAACCTGCTTCAATATGACATATGAGGGTAAAAATTGCTAATAAACTGACTGTTGTTGAGAACATTAAAAGTGCCATTTCATTTTTGCAGAACTTAACAAAAAGGATTAATTCTTAACTCACAATATTGGTGCCAAACCTATTAAACTAGATGTGGTATTACTGTATTTCAGCTGCACTTCCTTCCAACTCACTTTACTTAACATTTGGACCACATATGCCTAAAGAGAGGAATCAGGCATTGTAATGCTCCTGGCAGTATTGCTGATGCTGCATAAATCACATACTCCTACTTTCAAAAAGAAGATAAACTAACTTCTTCTGGTTGGTTAGTAAGATACTAACTATACTCACATTACAAAATGGGTGTAAAATGCATTTGCCACTATGAATGTTTAAAAACACATTCCATTTCAAAGCTTAAATTATATTTTGTGCAATATTGTCCTTACTGAACATGCTTCTGTACTTTTCAGTCACTGGTGGTAAGTGGCAATAAAATGAATACAAATGCGAAACAAACAAACTTTTTGCTCAGAATCCCAAGGAGCAAGAGCATATCAATGAACCAGTTTGTGAACAATGGAAATTCATTCTTTAAAGAATGATAGTATACTGTACACATGGTACCACAATACCTAGGATATTGACTCCTTAAACTATTTTCTGACATTTTTAAAAATTACAACTTATTCTTTTCCATTATATGTTTAAAACGAAGTTTTGATAAACAAACTGAACATAATACAAAAATTTGAAACTACTATAATATAGGTAATCACACTATTTCAATAAAAAATACACAAAACACAAAATTAAAGCATGCAATAAAGGACATAGAGTATTAAAATAACTAAGTTCAATGATTAAAATCTCACCTTAACAAAGCTGTTGACAGCCATGATTGCCATATCCGGCTGACTTTTGGCATAATTCATGAGATACAAGTATACCAGTTTCTTAAGCTCCAAGTTATCTGTCTGCATACAATTCACCACATCAGGAAACAAAGAACTAGAAGAGCAGAATGAGGAAACATTATACTGTTAGTTGCAGCTATAGCTGGAATTTTTAAAAGTCTATAACACAAGTTTGGCTCAAAGTCGAAAACCCATAATCTTTTGGGTTGAATGAGGAACGACAGTTGGTGTTTATCACATAACATATTGAAATATTTTTTCTTTTTTCAAATATCAACAGAACTGAAAAACATAAGTAATCTGATTATTTAAAGTATACACAAAGAAGTGCACAGGTAATATTTCTTTGCAAATTCACACAAAGATCCAACTAGAACAGTCTTAAAAAAATAAATATATAATAAACCACAGACACACACACGATTTAGGCCGGAGCAAATCACTGCCATGTCACATTCAGGCTCATCTAGTACTGCAGAAGTGTTTTTGTTCTGTTGCTACTATAGTTGTTGGTGTTTATTTTCAAAAGAATGAACCACATTTTCTGCTTTTTACTTATTTTAATGTGATCATTAAAGTCAATAAAATAAAGAAAAAAAGAAACCAAGACTTTTTTTTTTTTTTTTTTTTAACCTTTGGGCCTTATCATCAAAGGTGAGTATGTGAAAGAGTAAGTGTGAGCCAGAGTTGTGGATAAATGGTTATATGAGAGCAGAACTCTCAAAGCAAAAATATTTAAGTAAAGGTGTAACAATGCACAAGCAAACCCATCAAACTTTTTTCTGGGTACTTGCACACAATGTTAACAGGAGTTAAAGGTTTAAATGTCTTCACAACTGATCTGCTAAGTAAGTGTAATATTTCATCATTTTGCTTTATTGGTTTTTTAGGATAACATTTTCTTTTCTAATTATGAAATTACTTTAAAACTTGCTATAATCGTCTCTTTTTTTTTTTTACATTGCTCTTGATTCTTAAACTTGCCGCTTAACTCCTAAAGATTTAAAATTGCCGTGTTAAGAATTGTCCAGATTCTGAAGGTATTTCATTTGAAAATGCAAAAGAATATACAATATAAGTTGGGATGCCACTATTTTTAACAATGCTACTAAATATGTATTCTTTTTATAATAGTTACAGTATCTGAGTCCAACTACCACTTTTTGAGGCTGCGTTTAAAAATAAAACACTATATACACTTTTTTAAAACAGTAGAACATACAAACAGAGTAAACATTCTGTACTGGTCTTGAATACTGACAAAGACTGATCAAAGGGTAGTAATAGTAACACTCTTAAAAAACAGACTTACCTAACATCTTTGCCCACAGTCATGGCTGCAATTACCTTCTTGACAGCTTCTTTCCTCTTCTCCTTCTTTTCATTGTTCAGCTCTGCTTTAAGCTCAAATATCTCACCTACAACAAAAGATGTATGCACATTTAGAGACAAACAAAATAAAGAAGACAACACTGTTGGATGCTTCTAAATACATGAAGGCTTTTAACACATGAAATTCACAAGTTAATTAATTGTTTGAGTATAACTGTGTTTATACAAACATAATTAAGTACCACTGTCACAAAAATGAACTGGGAGTTACTAATTCATGAAGGGGTTGCTTCTTTATAATTTGCAAACTGAATGTAATACTTAACACCACTCTAAGTCTGGGAGTTTTTGGATGCATTGATAAAATGCAAGATAGCACTGTAATCATGGTCATGACTACATTTTTGAGACTAAACACAATAATTAGCACGGAAGAGTCGCCATTTGTACCATTCAACTGTATTGATACTTAAAGGCCTTGTATTATTTCATGTGGCAGCCTGAATTGTAACTGTATGTTAATATACAGTGCATCCGGAAAGTATTCACAGCGCATCACCTTTTCCACATTTTGTTATGTTACAGCCTTATTCCAAAATGGATTAAATTCATTTTTTTCCCTCAGAATTCTACACACAACACCCCATAATGACAACGTGAAAAAATTTACTTGAGGTTTTTGCAAATTTATTAAAAATAAAAAAAACTGAGAAATCACATGTACATAAGTATTCACAGCCTTTGCTCAATACTTTGTCGATGCACCTTTGGCAGCAATTACAGCCTCAAGTCTTTTTGAATATGATGCCACAAGCTTGGCACACCTATCCTTGGCCAGTATCGCCCATTCCTCTTTGCAGCACCTCTCAAGCTCCATCAGCTTGGATGGGAAGCGCCGGTGCACAGCCATTTTAAGATCTCTCCAGAGATGTTCAATCGGATTCAAGTCTGGGCTCTGGCTGGGCCACTCAAGGACATTCACAGAGTTGTCCTGAAGCCACTCCTTTGATATCTTGGCTGTGTGCTTAGGGTCGTTGTCCTGCTGAAAGATGAACTGTCGCCCCAGTCTGAGGTCAACAGCGCTCTGGAGCAGGTTTTCATCCAGGATGTCTCTGTACATTGCTGCAGTCATCTTTCCCTTTATCCTGACTGGTCTCCCAGTCCCTGCCGCTGAAAAACATCCCCACAGCATGATGCTGCCACCACCATGCTTCACTGTAGGGATGGTGCCAGGTTTCCTCCAAACGTGACGCCTGGCATTCACACCAAAGAGTTCAATCTTTGCCTCATCAGACCAGATAATTTTCTTTCTCATGGTCTGAGAGTCCTTCAGGTGCATTTTGGCAAACTCCAGGTGGGCTGCTGTGCCTTTTACTAAGGAGTGGCTTCCGTGTGGCCTGTCTACCATACAGGCCTGATTGGTGGATTGCTGCAGAGATGGTTGTCCTTCTGGAAGGTTCTCCTCTCTCCACAGATGACCTCTGGAGCTCTGACAGAGTGACCATCGGGTTCTTAGTCACCTCCCTGACTAAGGCCCTTCTCCCCCGATCGTTCAGTTTAGATGGCCAGCCACCTCTAGGAAGAGTCCTGGTGGTTTCCAACTTCTTCCACTTACGGATGATGGAGGCCACTGTCCTCATTGAGACCTTCAAAGCAGCAGAAATTTTTCTGTAACCTTCCCCAGATTTGTGCCTCGAGACAATCCTGTCTCGGAGGTCTACAGACAATTCCTTTGACTTCATACTTGGTTTGTACTCTGACATGAACTGTCAACTGTGGGACCATATATAGACAGGTGTGTGCCTTTCCAAATCACGTCCAATCAACTGAATTTACCACAGGTGGACTCCAATTAAGCTGCAGAAACATCTCAAGGATGATCAGGGGAAACATGATGCACCTGAGATCAATTTTGAGCTTCATGGCAAAGGCTGTGAATACTTATGTACATGCGCTTTCTCAATTTTTTCATTTTTAATAAATTTGCAAAAATCTCAATTTAACTTTTTTCACGTTGTCATTATGGGGTGTTGTGTGTAGAATTCTGAGGAAAAAAATTAATTTACTCCATTTTGGAATAAGGCTGTAACATAACAAAATGTGGAAAAAGTGATGCGCTGTGAATACTTTCCGGATGTACTGTACATCACTGTGCAAATCTCATACTCTGAATACTTTAAGAATAAGCAGAGACAGGAAAGGTACAGGATAAGGCAGAATTGCACAATTTGCTTAACATGGCAAACAATTCTTTTGTTTAAGCTTCAGCTATAAGCCCCTCTTTCAACAACACTTTAGCTAAAGTATGAGTTCTCCTCAGAGGGGCCTCTCTTTGGTTTCTGGGTCTCATCTGATAATAATGACCACCAACCACCCAACAGATGCAATTATTTAATAATTACAATAACGGACCTGTGTGTGTGTGTCAGAAACCTCAAATATTGTAAAACTGCAATGCAGTCTGCAAACACAATGTGTGACCAAAGTGAAAAAAGTGAAATGTACCCGGAAAAAAAACAAAGCACAATCAACATCCTTCCGAGGGACAGCTGATCTTGTAGGAATCCTGGAGAAAGTATCATCTCCAAGGAGAGACTGCTAGAATCAAACAGTCACGGACACTTTATACTTTGACTCTGAGACTGTTGTTTTAAACTTTGTAGTTAGGGTAAAGACAGCCAATGTGTAAATATATATAAAGTTCAGATTACTGATGTCACCTCAATAGATTTCTTCATAATTCTAGCATTCCAGCTGGAGAAGGAAAAATACACCTCCGTCTGGCTCACTGCATCTCATTATAGGATACACAAAGTTACACATTTTGAGTACAGTATTGCAGAAAACTTTCATGAAACTGTTAATGAATTTAGAAGCTTTGCGATATTATATGCATGCTGTTACATAAAAACAGAATTTATGCAAGTGCTATATAACAAAAGACAGTCACAGGAAGGAGAAGTAGTTTACTGCCCTATGGGAAAATCTACAATTAAAAACTTATTGTTAGCATAAAGTCCAACATTTTTCTGTGTGTGACATACTTTGATCTTTGAATACTCTTAATAGTTGAAGTTTATTTATGCATTTCTATCCTTAATACATTAACGTCAACTAAGTTTAAATTTGATAAAACATGGCAGATAATGCGTTTGTCTTTCTGCTTTTATGAAATTGTTTTGTTTTACATGTATGCTACAAAAGATTCTATTTTTTTTTTTTTTAATTTATGTATTCAATCTAGTCTCTTTAAACGTTGCAGATACCATTAATACAAAGACCAAGGAAAATGTCTAGGAAATAGTAACTAAAGGGTTAAAACTAAGATTTGTCTATGCTAAATTTATTTGACATCCTTCCAGATCTCTTTATGGTGGTGTGGTACTACATTATTTTCTGGCTGCTACAGATCCTGTGTTTGTACCAATACACATAAGTCATTAAGACTACCTTTACTCACTGTATAACGGGAACTATAGCAATTGCACTCCAATCCTAATTAAGCTAGCTATTATTTCTCAGTTTCAATGCTTTGTTATTAATCAACAAATTACAAAACTGTGCAGCTAAATTTTTATTGGATTGCAGAAAGCATTTAAATATATTACAAGAAAATAATTTAAAATTGTTAATCATGGTTTTTATAATTTTTCTCTTAATAATTTTCATTCAACTGTTTTGCTGTGTTCTGGATATTTAACTTGTGGGTGAAACTTGGGGGTTGGTGGCAGGATTAGCACTCCAGCCACTGCAAAAAAACCTCACACTGTTCCAGCGAGGTGCTGAGGTGTTGCACGGCTAGACTCGGGTCCCAATTCAGGTGGTTCGTCGTGTGGTGGGTATGGCAATGTGCTGTAATCAGCGCACGCTCCCAACGTCTGGATATTTAAACCTACTAAACTGTTATCATCATACACCTTACACTACTGCACTTTTCTTAATGGAGAATAAAAAAAGATCAGCTGATTAAACAATTGTACAGGCAAAATGACTCATTCAGTGAAGAACTAACTGGATCCAAAACCTGCAATCAAGGGAGTTTAAAATGGAACTGGCGGACCACTGAACTACAGACACAGAGCAACAACATTTTTAGATCCTCAAACCTACGGTACAATAAATAGATATCTGATCTATAAATTTGATCCATTAGTTAGGCTTGTTGGAGTGCAGCAGAGGATTACTTGGTAAACACACAAACCATCTTTTTGGAAATGATGAAGTAGGAAAGTAAGAATCCAACACCTGCACAGTGTAACTGGCATTTCCCTATATGAAATTATCTGTGTCACATGTTTGCTATAAAAGTTAAACTCTTGCTTTATGCATCACTGGATAGTGTAAAACTGTAGAGGAAACTTACTGTAAACACACTAACACTCATTTTTCATTATATGAAATTATAAGTAGACAATACTACTCAATTCCAGACTTTGTTTCTCTCTCCCCATCATGATGCTCACCCAGCCAAAAACCTGTACAGCCGTGATACAGTCTGACCCCCAGCACAACAACAAATTGCATTAGAATAAATTAATGGAGTCTATGACATGTGTGGTCTGCTTCTAAAAAGCCCTTACAAAACATGCAAAATACAGACCCGGGTAGTTTTCAACTGATACACTTTTTTTTTTCTTTAATTCTGACGGCAATTAATATACCAGTCACAGAAAAATATACAAACAAAAAGGTTGTACACAAAGGTAATCAATCCAAAATATTGAATTATGTGAGATCTTATGCTAGACAAAAGTGTAGCAGAATTTTTGCCAATATAAAATGCACAATCTTCAGTCTTTTATGTTAATGTACTGTCTCAAGGAAGATGTGCTGAATACAGTAAGAAACAAAAATAATAGGATAATGAGGTAATAGGGGTTAATTTTGTAATATAGTCTGTCACACACATGCGAGTAGGAGGCAGCTAAAGGGTCTGAGTAATTGTAATAAAACATCCAACCAGGGGGCGGCGGAGTGCGCTGACTGTCTTTTTCAGTTCCCTACAGACCTTTCCCGGGAAATCCTGCAAGGTTCCGGCACCTCAAAAGACATCACTTCTGGTGCTGACCCCTTTGCTGCCATCACTTCCGGGCCAGAACACATCACTTCCGATTCCAGCCCCTTTAATAACATCACTTCCTTTACGGGCCTTTAAAGCTTCCATCTTTATCTGTAATGATCAGTTCTGTTTTGGACACTGTTCTATGCACATTGTGCTTCAAAAACTCAACTTTCAGCTGGGAAAACAATATACGGGTGGCTGCCCCAAATCTTTATGATGTCTGTGTTGCTTTATTATCACAATTCCAAAAAATTATGGGAACCCCTCTTAGCCTGCATAATAATTTACTCAACTTTCAACAAAAAAGATAACAGTGGTATGTCTTTCATTTCCTAGGAACATCTGAGTACTGGGGTGTTTTCCGAACAAAGATTTTTAGTGAAGCAGTATTTAGTTGTATGAAATTAAATCAAATGTGAAAAACTGGCTGTGCAAAAATTTGGGTACCCCTGTAATTTGAATGCATGTAACTGCTCAATACTGATTAGGGGAAGGCAACAAAAGGCTATCTCAGAGGTTTAAACTGTCAGTTTCAACTGTAAGGAATGTAATCAGGAAATGGAAGGCCACAGGCACAGCTGCTGTTAAACCCATGTCTGGCAGGCCAAGAAAATTACAGGAGCTGGATATGTGCAGGAATGTGAGAATGGTTACAGACAAACCACAGATCACCTCCAAAGACCTGCAAGAACATCCTGCTGCAGATGTCTGTACATTGTTCTACAATTCAGCGCAATTTGCACAAAGAACATCTGTATGGCAGAGTGATGAGAAAGAAGCCCTTTCTGCACTCCCGCCACAAACAGAATCGCTTGTTGTATGCAAATGCTCATTTAGATAAGCCAGATTCATTTTGAAACAAAGTGCTTTGGACTGATGAGACAAAAACTGAGTTACTTGGTCATAACAAAAAGCACTTTGCATGGTGGAAGAACACCACCACATTCCAAAAAAAACACCTGCTACCTACTGTCAAATTTGGTGGAGGTTCCACGATGCTGTGGGGCTGTGTGGCTAGTTCAGGGACTGGGGCCTTTGTTAAAGTCGAGGGTCGGATGAATTCAACCCAATATAAAAAGATTCTTCAGGATAATGTTCAAGCATCAGTCACAAAGTTGAAGTTACGCAGGGGTTGGATATTCCAACAAGACAATGACCCAAAATACAGTTTGAAATCTACAAAGGCATTCATGCAGAGGGAGAAGTACAATGTTCTGGAATGGCCATCACAGTCTCCCGACTTGAATATCATCAAAAATCTATGGGATGATTTGAAGCAGGCTGTCCATGCTCGGCAGCCATTAAATTTAACTGAACAGGAGAGATTTTGTATGGAAGAATGGTCAAAAATACCTCCATCCAGAATCCAGACACACATCAAAGGCTATAGGAGGTGTCTAGAGGCTGTTATACAGTGATCCCCTGCCTATCGCGGAAGTTACGTTCCAGACCCATCAGCGATAGGTGAAAATCCGCAATATAGAAAGACCATATAAATATTTTTTTTTATAGTTTAAGCCTTAAAATACCCCTCCCACACGCTTTAAACACATGTTAAACTTATTAAAACACACTTTGTAAACACATATGATATGTGGATGTCGGGGTAAGGATATGAGTGACATCTCTCTATTATATTAAAAAAAAAAAAATCTTGGCAGGGAGACGAGGCTTGATCTTTTCAGAAGACAATTTGACGTCCCACAAGAGACATTTTAACGTCATGCAAGACAAGGCAGTGAGACAGAAGGACAGCTGCTGTACAGGCTTTTAAATGATTGACACGCAGAGCGACAAGCAGAACAGGAATCTTGGCAGAAGCAGAACAAAGCCAGTAGCTGATCCGTTCACTTCTGCTTAGTGTGTGTTCAGTTCCCCCCTTCACAACGAGAGCAGGAGAGACGCGATGTGGCAGGATCGTAGTGCGCCTCCGGGGGGGTTGAGCGAAGCGATCGAGACCAGATCATCTCGGAGAGAAACTTTGATGACACGCAAGACTAGACATTACAACCTTAGGAAGCAAAACCCATGAGACGGTGAGTTTTGCACATCACGCTCTACTTACAATTTAAAACAAGTTCACTGACATCTAACCTAGCAGTTGTTGGAATGCTTTTGGCAGACAAACTTCAGGTGCTCCCAGCTCTTAAAACAACGACAAGCAGAACATACAGCTTGCCAGCAGCAGCTGCAGCAAGCCAGCAGATGATCCGAGCACTTCTCCTTAGCGTGCGTTCAGCCCTTATACCGTGTCTCTGCTGCCAATTTCTTGTTTTTGGCATTAAACAGGACGGTGCGCAGATTGTTCGTAGGTTTGTGTGCTATTCTGATATTATATATATGTATATATATATATTAGAATCCAACGCCTGTCTGTCTGTCTATCTGCTTTTCACGAGAGAACTAATTAACGGATTTAAATCAGGTTTTTCTAAAATTTGCTTGAACAATTTGGTTGATTTTGCGACTTCTCTCATTGTACTATGTACCATAGTTCGCTTGTGGTACCTATTTATTTGCGCAAATCCAAGAGACATGTAGCGGGCCAAGGGGGGTGGGGACCTCCTCACTCATGCTCAAGCCTCGGAAACGTTCTCTAGCTAAGCACCGGTAAGGTACACGAGAGAACTACTTAATGGATTCAGATCGGGTTTCTTCTTCTATAATTTGCTTGAACATTCCAGTTGATTTTGTGACTTCTCTCATCACACTAAGAATCATGGTTCGCTTGCAGGAGCGATATATTCGTACTAATCCGAGACAGAGGCTGCGGGCCAAGGGAAGGGGGACATCAGGAGTGGGGAGCCAGGCGGGGCCCTCTTCACTGTTCTGTTTCACTACTACATGGGTGAAACCACAGAGGACGGCTAGTATGAGACTATAGTACAGAATATCATCATTTATTTATGGGCAATATTTTAAATATAAAAACAATATTAAAAAAAAATGAGATTTGCTGTGTTTAGTCAAAATTTCTAGAAGGGCATTAAGTAGTCAAAATTTCTAGAAGGGCCTAAGTATTAGGATAAATGATCAACAGCTGATTTCAATTGCTCATGTGTTACATTTTCCCTGATCCCTTAATTAACAATATATAAAGGAGTGTGGAAGTTTGGTTGTAGTCACTGGAGTCCGGTATTGAAATCAAATGAACAAAAAAAAAAAAAAAAAAGAATAAAACTAGAGAATTGACTATAACAGAAATGCAAGTAATTTTATAAATGAGTTTAAAGAAATACCAGTCAGAACCACTGGTGAACACCTTGGCATTCCAAAATCAACAGCATTGAATATGTAAAAAAGAAAGAAACCACCAGAGATGTAAGCAATTTACAATGAGCAGCTCACCCCAGGCAGACCTGATCAGCTGATCTACCAATTGCAGGAGTGAAAGTGTCAGTATTCACCATTGGCAGAAGAATTAAAGAGAAGAAATACAGAAGATGTACAGCAAGATGCAAACCTCTCATAACCAACAACAGAAAGACCAGACTGGAATTCCCAAAGTAGTATAAATAAGCCAAAATGAGTGACGGGGAGGGAAACGTGTATAGAGATGCAAATGATCCTTAGCACAACCGTTCATCTGTGAAGCATGGAGGAAGCATCACAGCCTGTGTATGCATGACAGCTTCTGGAACTGGCTCACTGGTCTTTATTGATGATGTAAATGATGACAGAAGCAGCAAAATGAATCCCCAAAGTGTACAGAAACACCTTGTGTTATCAAATCCAAAAAATGTCTCCAAGCTTATTGGACAGGATAGCAATACAGCAAGACAATAACTCACTTAATGAAGGAGTTAATGAGAAACAAAAACAGTGGAAAGTTAAGGACTGACCTAGTCAGTCTCCTGATTAAAACCCAATTGAAAATGCATTTCACCCATTGAAGATGAAACTAAAGCCAGAAAACCCCAAAACAAGCACCAACTGAAAGAGGTTACCATAAAGGTTCCACAGAGCATTCCAAGAGAAGTTATCTAGTGTCTGGTGATGTCAATGGGTTGGGGCATTAATGGTTAACAAAGGTACATCACCACATACTAACTTTAACCAGGTTTTGTTTTTTTTTTTGCTTCAGGTTCATTTGCTCCAAAACCTCTGCACAGCTGAAATTGGGGGACTAAACACAGGAAATGTAATTTTACTAAAATTGTATGTGCTATATGTAAAACAAAAAAACAGAAATAAAAAAACGACATTCTGTACTTCAGTCTCATATACATTGTTTCAAATATGTATTTTATTTTTACATGTATTTCTATTTAGCTGTTAATGGATTGTATGTAATATGCATTAACAAAAGAGTGGCATATGATTAATTCTGTCCAATTAATACCGACTTGACAATTAAATTGTCATTTTGCATGTGATGTACATTTTCTCAAATACTTTATGCTAATTTAGCAATTTATTAGAATGCTCTCAGGTCCACTTTAAGGAGATTGGGTTAATAAAGCAGGATAAGAAAAAAACTGTTCATCTAGCATCTGTTAGTAATAAAATTCAAATCAATTAATCTAAAGTCTGAAAAATAGTTAAGTCAGAAATCTGAAATGTAAATAAGCTCTGGGATTTACATCTGACACAGAAATACTAGCCTTTATAAACAGTTAACCTGTATTAAAATAAATATGTCCTTTTGATAAATTACTCTTCATATTTGCATTTTCTATGGCTGTTTCAATAATCTCAAGTTTAATTTTTGCCAGGGTGAAACAGGATGCCCACTGTGTTCTTTGTACATTTTAAAATCCAGCAATCCATTTAGCTTTACATTAGGTGCATGAATTGTAATTCATCATATAGCTTTCAGTGTCCTCCAAAGTAAAAGAAGAAACAGGTTGATAAACATTTCTGGATTGTCTGTTTGCAGCAGGATTATAAGTCAGCTCACCTTGTCCTCACTCTCCCTTATTGTATTTACTTTAGGCACATTGCTGGGAACAACAGAAAATAACACAATGAAAACATACCTTTTTTATTTGTTGTAAAATATTTGGAATCTGTCATGGCTTTAGGATTATCTGGCCACCTAGAAGTAAGAACATTAGGATATATTATTAATACATAAATGTATTAACTTAAGACTTGTGTGTGTGTGTATATAATATATATATATACAGTGGTGTGAAAAACTATTTGCCCCCTTCCTGATTTCTTATTCTTTTGCATGTTTGTCACACAAAATGTTTCTGATCATCAAACACATTTAACCATTAGTCAAATATAACACAAGTAAACACAAAATGCAGTTTTTAAATGATGGTTTTTATTATTTAGGGAGAAAAAAAATCCAAACCTACATGGCCCTGTGTGAAAAAGTAATTGCCCCCTTGTTAAAAAATTACCTAACTGTGGTGTATCACAACTGAGTTCAATTTCCGTAGCCACCCCCAGGCCTGATTACTGCCACACCTGTTTCAATCAAGAAATCACTTAAATAGGAGCTGCCTGACACAGAGAAGTAGACCAAAAGCACCTCAAAAGCTAGACATCATGCCAAGATCCAAAGAAATTCAGGAACAAATGAGAACAGAAGTAGTTGAGATCTATCAGTCTGGTAAAGGTTATAAAGCCATTTCTAAAGCTTTGGGACTCCAGCGAACCACAGTGAGAGCCATTATCCACAAATGGCAAAAACATGGAACAGTGGTGAACCTTCCCAGGAGTGGCCGGCCGACCAAAATTACCCCAAGAGCGCAGAGACGACTCATCCGAGAGGTCACAAAAGACCCCAGGACAACGTCTAAAGAACTGCAGGCCTCACTTGCCTCAATTAAGGTCAGTGTTCACGACTCCACCATAAGAAAGAGACTGGGCAAAAACGGCCTGCATGGCAGATTTCCAAGACGCAAACCACTGTTAAGTAAAAAGAACATTAGGGCTCGTCTCAATTTTGCTAAGAAACATCTCAATGATTGCCAAGACTTTTGGGAAAATACCTTGTGGACTGATGAGTCAAAAGTTGAACTTTTTGGAAGGCAAATGTCCCGTTACATCTGGCGTAAAAGGAACACAGCATTTCAGAAAAAGAACATCATACCAACAGTAAAATATGGTGGTGGTAGTGTGATGGTCTGGGGTTGTTTTGCTGCTTCAGGACCTGGAAGGCTTGCTGTGATAGATGGAACCATGAATTCTACTGTCTACCAAAAAATCCTGAAGGAGAATGTCCGGCCATCTGTTCGTCAACTCAAGCTGAAGCGATCTTGGGTGCTGCAACAGGACAATGACCCCAAAACACACCAGCAAATCCACCTCTGAATGGCTGAAGAAAAACAAAATGAAGACTTTGGAGTGGCCTAGTCAAAGTCCTGACCTGAATCCAATTGAGATGCTATGGCATGACCTTAAAAAGGCGGGTTCATGCTAGAAAACCCTCAAATAAAGCTGAATTACAACAATTTTGCAAAGATGAGTGGGCCAAAATTCCTCCAGAGCGCTGTAAAAAGACTCATTGCAAGTTATCGCAAACGCTTGATTGCAGTTATTGCTGCTAAAGGGTGGCCCAACCAGTTATTAGGTTCAGGGGGGCAATTACTTTTTCACACAGGGCCATGTAGGTTTGGATTTTTTTTTCTCCCTAAATAATAAAAACCACCATTTACAAACTGCATTTTGTGTTTACTTGTGTTATATTTGTCTAATGGTTAAATGTGTTTGATGATCAGAAACATTTTGTGTGACAAACATGCAAAAGAATAAGAAATCAGGAAGGGGGCAAATAGTTTTTCACACCACTGTATATATATATATATATATATATATATATATATAAACACATACATACACACACCTACATACAGAACACTGTACCATCATGTAATGCATGCACCTTCAATAATGAATACTGGTATTAGGAAATGATATGCTAAAAACAGTTTCTGATATTGCTTCTTTATTTGGTTGAAAATGAATGCCACAGGCCATACCTTCTAAATATATATATTATCCACTATATTCCACACCAAAACCAAAGAAATCCATGGTCCAAGTCAGTTTCCGCATGATCATTTGCAAACTAAGCATGTAGATCATATTGATTATGTAACGCATATGCCTAAATATTACACTAGAATAAGGGAAGGCAGTAAAGAAAGCGGTCATCCACCCCCCTTCTATTTCACGTAATACCCCCACTCACACTGCCCTAGTTTCAAAAGCCGCTTTGCAATATTATGGATTCTATGGGTCTCCAGACATAGCCCTATGTGAATATACCCTGTTCTCAGATCTGAAGGACTTCCTCCGTGGGAGGCCACTATGCCAATAATGCAGACATCAGGTCTGGCAGAAGCAAGACAAATTGTAGAAAAGTTTCATTAACATTATATAAGTGTATTAGTAGGGCGGCACGGTGGCGCAGTGGTAGCGCTGCTGCCTCGCAGTTAGGAGACCCGGGTTCGCTTCCCGGGTCCTCCCTGTGTGGAGTTTGCATGTTTTCCCCGTGTCTGTGTGGGTTTCCTCCGGGCGCTCCAGTTTCCTCCCACAGTCCAAAGACATGCAGGTTAGGTGGATTGGCGATTCTAAATTGGCCCTAGTGTGTGCTTGGTGTGTGGGTGTGTTTGTGTGTGTCCTGCGGTGGGTTGGCACCCTGCCTGGGATTGGTTCCCTGCCTTGTGCCCTGTGTTGGCTGGGATTGGCTCCAGCAGACCCCCGTGACCCTGTGTTTAGATTCAGCAGGTTGGAAAATGGATGGATGGATGCATGGAAGTGTATTAGTGTTGAAGGCTTTAATGCTGAAAAATAAAAACTTACTGGTGTTTGTCTTAATAGGTCAGTTTTAGAACTTTTTGATCATACCGTCATACAAATTTAGGGGTTTTAATATCCTTAAAGCTGGCCTAAATATTTAGTTTTTTATAATAATATATTTTAATACTATATTTTAGTACATATTTTGTATCTCAAAAAGTGCAGGACATAGATTTTTAAGGTTGAAATAGTTAATGATGAATCTTTACTGTGAAAACAGGATCTTATGTGCGATACCCGTTTTGCTGTAATGCATGCTGTAACGGTATTTCTGAAAATTCCAAAGAGGTTTGCGAAGGTATTTATCATTTAACATAAAGTGAAGGATTAAAGGGTAATTCCCCCCCCCCCCCCCCCCCACTAAATTTCTTTAAATGTTTGTACTTCAGGTAAATTGTGGAAAACTGCCAACATTTTCGAGAGTCTATTACGTTCTCGGTAAATCTTCCAAAAGGTTAACTACTACTAGCGATCGAAATACAGGATAACAAGGAATAAGTCGTTAATCGCTACAACTTCCTTTACGATTTTTATTAAACAAGGCAGTTTATAAGTTAACTTTTTTTAAACAATGTTGTCTAACACACAGAATCAGTTAAAATTGGTGAATATCGAGATCAAACTGGTGTTTTGAGGCAACTCATTCTCCGCCTCTCTATCCATCATCAGATATAACACATGGAATAAAAAGGTTTTGAAATATTAAATATCAGAATCAGCTCGCAACAGACCAACATAAACAATAATAACACTATATATTTTAAAATGTGGAAGATCGCAATCGTCATTATTTAACATCAAGGATGTGGACTTTAAAGCAGCCGAGTTGGGTGTGACCTACTCATTCCTATTATGACAAAAAAATCTTCTTAAACATATATGACCATGCAAATAAAACAGATATATCTGACCTGCCAACGAACAGCAAAGAATCCAAATGCGCGCAAAGCAATTCTAGGTAAACAGAATAGGTGCCGCTATCCCAAAAAGACCAACAGCAACCCAGGCAGAGCACAGGCTACCTGCAGAGGAAACAACGCCGAGGGCTTCACCCGGAAATAGTAACGGAGAAGCACCAAGTGAAAGTTCAGAGCCATGCGATGATGTCATTGGTGGGCGGAGTCTAGACGTTTATCATTTTACTCAAATGTACACAGACGCTTTGAAAGTTAAAAAAGAGGCTCGTTTTATATATATACTGTAGATAGTTGTACATAACCCCGTTAGAAAAAATTACAAGAGGAAGGTGTAGCGGTAATATAACATATATTCAGAAGAGAAAGAATAAACACACTGAAAGAAATCTATGCAGGTTACTTTAGTCGTTTGCTTCATTTTCTTTTTCTTGATGAACATTCTTGACCTAGATCTTGATAATCTATGATCTAAACAAAAAGCTGCAGTTCTTGATTTTTGAAATTGAAAGACTATATATGTATATATTTATACCTTTCCAACAAATTCATAAAAACGGTTACGTTCAAATACTGCAGTAAAATATTCGTTGAAGCTGGGAACGTTACACCTCGGGTTGCTTTTCCCACCGACGTTGTGGCATATTACTCAACCTTCTTACCCCATAATCCCTTTATCGCGTTGTTCTCACTATTCCTGTAATACTTTTCTTCAACAGGACCTTTTACTTATGACCAGTTGTTACACAAGGCATATCTAATAGAATCCCCTCTGACTCTGCCTGACAATCTGCAACAGAACGCCATAATGCATACCTCTGGGTTTGAGACTAAATGCCTTCCACTTTTCCAAGCAAAATCAACAACGTCTATTTGCTTGGGATCTGTACTTCAAAACTCACCATAACCTCATTCTAAAATTGTCTAATAACATTTACTTATTTGTACCCCAGTTTTTAAAAAAATGTTTCTGTTACAGGGAGCACAGTAGCTGATAATTTTATCTTCAAGCACTAGAGGCGTAAGTTTGAACCTTTCCCCCTGGTCATTGCCAGTGTGAAATCTGCAGTTTCCATTTGTTGCTTTTCTCCTGGAAATTCAGTTCCCTTCATCTTCACAAAGACACTTATTGATGGGCTGACTGACAACTCTAAATTGACCTCTTCTAAAAGAGTCAAATGACATCTGTGTATGTGCCCTTCAATGGACTTTTGCCCAGTCTGGAGCTGATTGTCTTACATCTGATTCTGGCTCCCCAGATCCCTGTAATGGAAAAATACACTTTAGAAAATGCATGGAAGGATTAAATACAGACAGGCTAAATCACACAGGACAGACTTTGGTTCACTATATTAATAAGTCGCTATTCTTTATAAGTGAACCCTATGTGAACATGGAAAATTCTATATATGTTTTATGATGCATATAATAAGAACGGTTAAACCTTTGATGATTTGAATTGTCAGTAATACTATTACGATATTATAAATATCAGTTACCCTACATCTATGTTTATTTTTTTAACCTGCTTTTTCCCAGCTACGGGAATTTGATGACTATTGTGTGTAATTTATTAGGCTGTAAACAAACCAGTCCAGATTGGCACACATTTACAATCACCTAATATTTAATTGAGCAATATTAAATATTCATAGATTCAATTAATACAGAAGCAACCTGAAAGAGCCTCTGTGAAACCAAGAAATCCCTACTTCAATTTTATCTTCCTTTATACAGTGAAGACACATATTTTGACTACCCCCGAAAAAAGAAACAAACTGCTTGCAACAGACGGTCAAAATCATCCCAGTAAATAAGGTTACAGCCTCGCCATGAGATCAAATTTACACGAGGCGAGTTTGACGCGTCTTTTACTAATATTATAGTATTACTACCAAAACTGATCTCTGCAGGTAGAAACTGTAAGACAGTAAGTACATAAATAAGTATTTGTCACAGCCTAACCTTTGCATTGAAAACTTGGAAGCGCGGGGCGGACGTGTTTATATCCTTGCGTCACCCCATAACCACGCCCCCACGGTCCTACGGTGGCCGGGTTGTCTGCATATCGATTAGTAAACCGGAAGTTGAGTGACGGACCTTTGCATCTACAATGCTGTGACTATTTGTTGAACACGAGTTGAATAATCTGATGTCGTTCTTTCCCCGGGAAAGCGGTTTACTTACTTATTTGAGAGAATATGGGATTACAGGGTTGTTTAAGGGGAGGCTCAATTTATGGCGCATTTGATGTATGGTAAAGTCGAGAACGCATCGATTTACTTTGGACGCGATTAACTTCGCCATGGCTCAAGGAGCTGCGCACCTCACCACCATCGTCGCAGATGTGGACGACAGACCATCAATATTTGAGGTTATTGCCCAAGAGAGCCTCATGGAAACTGTAAGACCAGCTCTGGAACACGCCATTAAGGTACCACATTTAAATATGTTTTTCTATCTTTAACGTGATATGTGTGAAAAACGTGTAGAGGTCCATTATCGATAAATGCATCGCACAGTCTGTATTTTGTCAAATTAGACATCTGGCACAACTCTAAATTATAATCTAATAGTACTGCTCACTTGAACTAGAATAATGTTACAAATCCATGCCAGGCAAATTCAGTATTTTTATACAGTATATTCCACGTTGACAGACCCCCGTGACCCTGTGTTTGGATTCAGCGGTTTGGAAAATGGATGGATGGATGGATATTCCACGTTGATGCAAAAATAAACGAAAACCCTCTATAAATTCTACGTGTTGGCATGTTTTATTTTTTGTTAAATAAATGTTGATCTGTTTATGTGCTGTCACCCCAGGATAGGTGTATCAAATTTTAAAGAGGACTAGTTTATCTTTACTTGAGTACTAGAGGCTAATTTAGTTAGTTTAGATACCTTTTTCTAGTAGCTGGTAGGAGATAATTTTGCCTCCAGAAGCAGCCTGGATTCTTCAAGACTTAGATAATATAAGGTACTGCAACCATTCCTTGGCGAATTTGGTCCATGATGACTCAATATTTTGCAGATGTCTTGACCAAATATTCTTAATGTAAATAATAATAATAATACATTTTATTTATATAGCGCCTTTCCCATGCTCAAGGCACTTACAGAATATAATAAAGAACGGCAGCGTATATAGCATTGTACAAACCAGATAAATAAATAAAGAAGATTAAGACAGTGAATTCTGAAAAAAATAAAAAAAGAAACAGACAACATAATTGATGGTCTCGCACACACACACAGGTTACATTAGCATCTTGACAGAGAAGTAAACTGAGAAAAGGGTAATAAAGTCAAATAGAGCTAAAAGCCTTCCTTAACAGATGAGTTTTGAGTTGTTTTTTAAAAGAATTCATGGAGTCAGCTGACCTGATTAATTTTGGTAGGTCATTCCAGAGTCTGTGCGCTATACAGCTGAAGGCCCTGTCACCCATGGAGTGTAGATTAGTGAGGGGTACAACAAGATTGCCAGAATCAGAGGACCTTAGTGGGCGGACAGGCACATAGTGATGGAGAAGGTCACTGATGTAGTTTGGCACAAGGTCGTTTAAGGCTTTGTAAGTTATTAGTAGGATTTTATATTCGATTCTGTAAGACACAGTGTGACTTGTTATTCCACCTCATTTTACATTTACATTATTTTATGGGGCTGACACCTTTATCCAAGGCGACTTGCTGCAGTTGGTTACATGTTTTTATGGTTTTCAAATTGGAGCACAGGCAGGTCGCGTGACTTGCTCAGGTCACACAGTGTCAGGTTTGAAGTCCAAAGCCGTAACCATGTCTTAACAGTACTTTAATGGATTGTGGTTTTTGGGCTGTGCAAATCATTATAGTAATGTGAAGTCATTGTCATCTTCATGGAATCCGTCTCAGATGAGGCATACTTTGTGATGTGGTGCATTATCTTGCTGGATGTGGCCACTTGAAAAATGGCAACATGGCAATAAACTGATGTACGTGGTTAGCAACATTAGCTGGTATGTTATGGCATTTAGATGCCTAGGAAAGAAAGCATTTCCACACTTCCACAACCACCACTAGCACATGCTGTGGGCACAATGCAGGATGGATCCAAGAGGTCACAAAATTTTGAGCTTACCGTGAGTGTTTCACTACAGAATTTGGGCTTTGTTAGATGCCGGTCTTCAGTTGAAGTATTAGTGATTGTGCACCCACTGTCGTATCCCCATGATGCCCAGAAGTCATTCAACTCATTTTGTGATATCAATTCCTTTATCCTTTACTTGTCCTTACAGTCACTAGTCCAATTATGCAGATTAATAATTGTTTTATTATGACTGTTAATTGTGTGATATTGATTGTGTTTGTTCATACATAATTAATTTTCACTTTATCCAGTGCTCAGATGCTCTCTCTTCTCTGCATAGCCAACTGATATGCACTTGTGTTGTTGTAGGTCCTGGTGGATGCCAACCCAGCCCGCTATTGTTTCTTATGGAAATGGTTTGATGAGATCTATACTGTGTTAAACCTTTTACTTCAGCATCACTTTCTTTCCCAAGCAAGTGCTTCCTTTGCAGAAAACTTTTATGGCCTGAAACGCATGTCCTTAAGACGACCTTTGGTTTCCCAACCACCTGCCAGCCAGGGCCTCCCCAAAAAACAGCACTTGTATTCCCTTCTTCTCCTAGTACTATTTCCCTACATACGGACAAAACTGGAAAAGTTTGCATCTAGGCTACGGGAAGAAGATGACTATGCTATTCAGCTCTCTGCCTCACCTAAGAAGAAGTTTTACAAGGCTTTTCTTGCAGCGTACCCCTTTGTCAGCATGTCTTGGGAGGGCTGGATATTCTCCCAGCAGTTGCTGTATGTATTTGGTAGGACTAAACATCATTCACCTCTTCTTAAGTTGGCTGGAGTGCGCCTTGCATACCTGACAGCAGCTGATATCCATGCACTTGAAAGTATTCCTCCAAGTCCTGGATCAGGTTTGCATCAAAGGTGAATAATTTAAACAAGATAAGTAAAACTACTCAAATATTTGAGAATGTGTTAATGAAATCTTCAAGTTTAATAAAGTTGTATCTTACTCAAACTCAATCCACACATACACAGACACATCTATACAGAGTTACAGAGGACTAATTTAGGATAATCCTCTTAACCTAAAATATATTTAGCATTTTTGAAATTCGTGAGAAAAAAACAGAAACCACATAAAGATATAAATGCCCATCTGAAGTGTATTGGCTAAGACTCTAGTGCAGGGGTCTCCAACTCCGGTCCTGGAGAGCTACTGTGGCTGCAGGTTTTCATTCTAACCCTTTTCTTAATCAATGACCAGATTTTGCTGCTAATTAACTCTGTGCCTTAATTTTAATTGATGCACATCTTAAGACTCAGGCCCCTTAATAATTTCTTTTTTACTTAATTAACAACCAAACAATATTAAGACACAAAATGAACCAACACATAAACAACAACCTGTGTCCATCACACAATAACTGAAAATAAAGAAAGGTGAAGGCCTCAGTAATGCTGATCTGCTCAGGTCCACAACATTTTGACAGCACTCTTAAAAAAAGAAAACCAACAGTTTTGGAAATGTCTGCCATGGCAGAATGAGCGCCATGGAATTAAATAACGGGTTTAATTAGCAATGAGAATTGGCTTCAAATTAAGAAACTGAATGAAGTGAAGTTGGTTGGAGTTTGAGGCCCCAACTTGGTTGCTCATCTGTTGGCTCACTTCACATCAAATTTATGTTTAGGTGCCGTTTAAGGAAAAAAGAATCAATTCAGCGGTCAGAGTCTCAAGAAAAGTCAATTAAAACAAAGGGAAATAGTTAATTAGCAGCAAAAACTGGTCACTAATTAAGAAAAGAGTTAGAATGAAAACTTGCAGGACTGGAGTTGGAGACCCCTGCTCTAGAGTGCTGTAAACCAACATCCCTGTCAATTGTGCCATTGTTCAGCTTGTTAAATCAAGTTCTACCTTATAATGAAAACACTAGACACAGCTAGGACCTGTTTGTCTTTTTGTACAGCAACAAGGACAGGGCAAACGCAATGAAGACATTTGGATCTTTATCCCGTATGCAGTCAAGCATTCACAAATGTGTCTGTAGGCTTACTGATGTTGAAATTATCATCAATATCATTCATTTCTAAGTGATATAATAATGGCACCCATGGACTTTTTTTTTCATATCAAAAGCTGCTAATTCCTCATCAGTTAAGTCATTTATTATTTTTGTGTTATCTTCAGCCAGAAGTGATTTTATAGTGATATGCTGTCCTTACAGGCTTTTTTTCACTATCAAGCTATACCCCTGCCATTTGGCCTCCTAAGGTAATCTTCAGCATAGTCGCTGACTGCACATTACTTTAAACATGCATGGGAAGCAAAAGAGAACACAATAAAAGTATGGCCTGTAACATGAAGAAATACACAGCCGCATGGAGGAAAAGAATTTCACACTACAGGTGTAAAGACATAGTTCCATGAGCAGACCACCAACTTCTACAAGGTAATCACACTGCGGTGGGCTGGTGCTCTGCCCGGAGTTTGTTTCCTGCCTTGCGCCCTGTGTTGGCTTGGATTGGCTCCAGCAGACCCCCGTGACCCTGTAGTTAGGATATAGCGGGTTGGATAATGGATGGATGGATGGAAGGAAGATAATCACAGATGGCACTGTGGTGCAGCATGCAGCGCTTACCTACAACAGAGCTAAGATAGTTTTGGAAAATTGAGCAGTTGTTAGCATAATTAAAACTTGGCTCAGCCAGATAGTGAAAGATGTCTTTGTGTCCTTCACTCGGCAAGAGGCAGGTCGTCCATGCGCCAGAACAGAAGAAACATGGATGCATGCAGCCTGTTTAAGAAGAAAAAGTAAAAAAGAAACAAACGGCATGCCTGTCAGGTGCCAGTGAAGCACATTGCAGCAGCCTTGGCGGAATGACCCGGGGGGCTGTGTTTCATGGGAGACGCTTGTTTGGGGACTGAAGGTCCGAGTGTGTCTAGTACAAGAATACAAACAAGGCCTCAAATAGTTACATTTTCACCACCATCATTACAAATTCAATAGCTTTACGGAAAAGCTGTTAAAGCTTATTTAAATATTGTATTATTTATTTCTCCTCATGTCTATGTTTGCATGTTTATTTTTAAAATATTTTTCTATAAAATGTTCAATCTTGAAAATTTTGGATGAATTAAAAGTTTATTTTTTTAGTGGATAGCTTAAGAAAATTAAAGCATTTACAGCAAGTCTGTAATTGACAACAGTGAGATTATGCGATTTAAAGCTTTTATGTAAACTTGTGTTATTTATTCTTGAAATAAAAAGTAAAGCTTTGCAAGAATAAAACTTTTTTTTTCTCATAATACATTTTGATGAAATGCATGGACTTCAGAGTGACTTTCACAATGAAACTATAATAGTTGCCATAATTAGGTATTTTAAGTGACAGCTAAAAATTGCTCTTACATTTATAGGAAACTTGTAGACTGGAGTTTTATCTGCTAAACCAGCTTTTCTTGATTCTTGGGAGATTATTTTAGGAGAAATCCTATTTATGCTGGTGTTTAAGCACAGTAATGCTATGAGACAGCTGCATGTGACTTTTATTTTTGACAATTGACATCTAAAGTCAGAAAACATTTTCTTAAATAAAATCATTTTTCTATTTTCAGCTGTTCAGAGAAATTGAAGCTTTTTCTGAACCGGACCATTGGAAAAGTTGCCTCATCTCTTTCGACGGGCCTCTCGGTTGGAGTCTTCTTCATGCAGTTTCTCAGCTGGTGGTACTCTTCTGAAAACCAGGACACAATTAAATCATTAACTTCTCTCCCAACCCCTCCTCCTCCTGTACATTTGGACCAACAAAATAGTCCCTTAGATGTACACAGGCAGATGCCCCTTTGCCCTCTTTGTCATAAGTTTTGCTCAAACGATACCGCTTTGGCGACCTCTGGTTATGTGTTCTGCTACCGCTGTGTTTATACATATGTGAAACTTCATCAGAGGTGTCCACTGACTGGATATCCCACTGAACTCCAGCACCTTATTAAGCTTTACTGCCCAGAGAGTGCATCAGAATACTGATAGTTTTACCGTGATTATATCTGACAACCTTCAATCCACCAAATTCATTTGGAAGCCGCCTTTTCCATTACAGGTTAGATAGTATGTAACTTGTTATATAATACATTTTGATATAGGTATCAATTCATAATCCCTCGTCCTAATTGATTATTGGGATTTTTGATGGATTATTTTTCTACATCCCCATTACAGAATTCCGTAAGTACAATTAAGTTAATATTGTCTTTGTTGACGCCCTTTGTATGGATGATCTAATAAAACCTTCATTTCAACCATTAGTGATTGTCTAATGTATTCTGAAATAAGTCATACTGGGAAATGCTGTAGTGTCTAAAACTGGAATATCTAACAAAATGTCTGTGTTTAATTGCAATTTATGTAATCATGTTCTTACATATTACAAGTTAACATGATAATCTACTTAATTTGATATAAAATCCAAATTGATAATTATTTTTGGTAATTTGCCCATTAATATTTTATGTTAAACCTACATTGTTAGTATAACCTTACAAGTAGATTTCTGTTGTGTTGTAATCATTATTTCATAAAGAGGTTGGCCTCAGTGAAAACCTGCTGCCACTGTGCCCCCTGACCGAGCATAGTAACTTGGATTTATTCTGCAATTTTGTGTTATGCAAACCTCAGAAAAATAACATAGTAGCAGGTAATATTGCTCTTTCAGTATACCTAAACTTCCTTTCATTTCCAGGATGGGGTCACCTCAGTGTGCAGTTTTCATATTCTTTCTTTGTTCTCATGGGTTACCTCCAAGGATCTCGGTGACCTCTCACTGTCCAGCTCTTCAGAGACACGAAGTTGGGTGGGCAGGTGTATTTACATTTCCTCGGGGTGTGTGGTGTGTCATCCAGGGATGTTTTCAGATACTTGCAGGCTTCAGCAGCATAGTTTTTGAATTTAAAGTTATGTTAAAGTTCTGTTTTCGTATTCATGCTATATTTTTTCTCAGATTGTAAATTAACTCAGACTGTAATTAAAAAATAATTTTTTTGCTTTGTCTCCCAACCCAGCTATGAATTTTGCCCACAAAAAATTAACACAGTGGACCTAAAACTTAGAGATATGTACACTTTGATGTAAAAGCATCTTCTAGAAAGTGCATCCATATCACAGTATTCATTTTTGTCAGACTTTATCATTTTAAAAGAAGTCCAGCTTCCCTGTTTACTTCATCTTTTCTTTCCAGACAAGACAAGAGTTCACCCCCCAGGAGTGTAGTTAATGGTAGTCATGAATGCTGCCAGCGCAATTTAGTTTAGTGGTGAGTAAAACACATTTAGTACAGGGACAATGAACCATTGTTCTAACTATTTAGACAACAACCTCTCATACAATTCAAAATGTCCAGCCCTGTTGCTGAACGTTACCCTACCATGAGCCTTCATCAACTGATAATGAGGAGCACCAGATTGAAGATGAGAGGAAATGGAGAGAGTCAGCAATAGATACAGATAGAGGAAAGTTTACAGTCTGGCTACAGTAAGGCTATGGACATCTTTTGATTGGTGAAAGACAAGGGGGAAAGCATTCGCCAGAGAATACCACAATTCCCAGCTTCGCCATTGGTAACCTGTTCTCTTCACTGATGAGAGCAGGTTCACACTGATGCCAATTGTGCAGCAAGGTTGATGGGCTGTGAGCACAGGTCCTACTAGAGGATGTTGGACCTTCATGCCACCTTGATGGAGTCTGTTTCTGATGGTTTGGATAGAAACATGCACACGAATAGCCAGCTGGAGGTCATTTTGTAAAGCTATCAGTGCTCCTCCTTTTCCGCATCACACAAAGAAGCAGATACCAGACCTGCTGCTGGGTTGATGTTCTTTCACATAATGATGTTCCAGCTGTCCTCGTGTAATGGCCCTTCCCCTGGTATATCTTCCATGCTCTTGAGACTGCTGGGAGACGCAGCAAACCTTGTGAGGGCAAGTATAGATGTGCCATCTTGGAGGAGCTGGACTACCTGTGCAGCCTGAATCAGCTGCAGGTACCGCTTTATGCTACCATTAGTGACAAGGACACTAGCAAGACACAAAACTAGAAAAGAATTAGCCAGGAAGGATGAAGAAAGAGCACTTGTCTGTGGCCACCATTGCCTTTTTGGGGGCTGTCTTGCTGTTGTCTCTTTCATTTGCACCAAAGCAGGTGAAGTTGATTCACAGTCACTTGCGTATCCTAACTGGACAGATTGATATCCCTGAAGCTTAACTGACTTGGTGTTAGACTGTGATGATTAAGTGTTCTGTTATTTTTTTTTTTGAGCAGTTTCAAATAACAAAGGATGTTCCCTATGAAAACAATCGAGTGAGAATAAATGTAAACAATCATTACCCAAATTTATATTCAGCTATTTGCATTCATTTTTCATTTAAATGAATGGTTTGAAGGTTCATGGATCTAATAAGAATGCCTCACCCCGTGGTCCCCCCCCATCTTGAACCTTTCTGGCCTTGTAATGTGTAACACGTATGTTCCAGGATCTCATGGAGTGCAAACCCCAGTGTACATGCAAGACATTTTGTTGTCAATCACCCACCCTGTCATGCATATTTTCAGGGTAATACGCCAGCCGCCACAATACAACTTGACATCTGTTAGCACCAGTGTGTTGATACTGTAATATCGAGCCCACACTCGGGGCAAATAAATTTAACGTGTGTGCCGTCACACATCAACAACTCCATGAAAACCAGCGATCTGCATGAATTCACCTTCACCTTTAACATTATCTCACGTGGACTGTATAAATCTGTGTGGTACCTCACACTTTATAAGAGAATGCAAAGTTTGGTGTAATATTTGAGAACCGGTTGATTGTGATATGTTCAAAACATCACCACTGCAAAGCTACATCCTCCCTTTGGCCAAAAAACATACCAACACTTTCATTTTGGCTGACAGAGCTCAGCTTCTCTGTGTAGATTGAGCGATCATGTTACAAATAAGATTTCCACCGCCATTTTGAAACCAGAAGCCAACCAATGCTGCCTCCCACCCTGCCGGACCAGACTCAGATAGCTGTCAAGGTTCCCTATTGAACAACTGAATGACAAATGAAAGTTCCTTTGGCTTCTCTCTGGCCTGGATATGTATGTAATAAATTATTATAATTTATATTTTGAGGGTGGAACCTACATTTTAAAGCCAGTTAAATACATAGATCTCTTTGCATCACACTGCTCTCACCATGGTTACTAAAGGGATGTGTATGGGTCCAGGCTGTTCGGCCTCAGTAAAGAACACAAGCACCCCATGGTGGAGACACACTGTCCTCATCGTTTGCCCCTCTTGTGCTCCACTGGACAACCCATCCCAATGCAGTAAAGGGCTTCCAAATAAATTGTGTTTTCTTGCACATTAATGCATGCTTAGACCTTCATTATCAGATAGACAGATGGATAACTTTATTAATCCCCAAGGGGAAATTCACATATAAGAAGAGTTACAGGAGTTCTGTCATTAAACAAGAACAAAATCTGACATTAAAGCAAAAGCCTTATTAAAATGATAAAATCCTTTCAATCCGAATATAATATATTGACATTTCCCAGCCAGGCATGACAATGGAATCTAAGCGAAGTCTCAAGCAAAGCCACTGACCATGAGAGGACAATCGGCTTGGAGCTGCTGGTGTTGTATGCTGTTTGGTTCAGATGTCCAAAATGTCCGAGCTCTAAACGGCTCTCCGCACCCTTACACTGCTCTGTAGCTTTCCACATCTTTATCTCAGAGCTGTTATTAAGTCTTTTAAGGGTGCATTTGCTTTCAAATTGTAAGAGAAGCCTGCCATCAAGCAAGCCATATTTACTGCACAACAATTCTGGTTTGAGATCTCAGTGCAATTGCTAGCTCTGTTCTTTAATTCATTTTGTATAATCTACTGTTGATAGCCACACCACAAATCGATGTCAATAGTAATCCAGTTAAAAAATAAAAGCATTTCTTCAGTCTTTCATTTCTTCTAATGGTGTTGCTAGGATTCCATGTTCGAGATGATCTCGTGAGACTTTACGGCCTTAAATGTTTCAGCTATCAGCTGGCAAGGATTCATTTGTTATCAACAGTGGGGTGCTGCGACTTTACATAGGACATCTGTGCTTATCACTTTATCTCCACCCCCCCACCCAACATTGTTCCCAGACATGGCAAGTTTCTTCTTATTGCTACTATGTCCATGCTCTCTACTTTTCTTATGTTTCCTATTAACTTCTAAATTGTGATCAAATGCTTCTTCAAGTTCAGCCAAATAAACCTCCTGCTCTGCTGTGCCCCTCACTGTCAGCGGCTGAGCAACTTATTTTTAGTTTGGTCATATTGTATTTTGGTTCTTTCTATACTAGAACAATCTGGACGACAGCAGACCATTCAGCCCTCAAAGCTCACCCATCCTATCCAATTAATTCTTCTCAAATGACATCAAGTTGAGCTTTGGAGGTCCCTTTATTATCGTCTAAGATGTTTATTGGGTTCATATGCTCTCACCCTTGAAGATTAATGCACACACACACACATAGCTGGGCAAAGTCTCGAGTGTGGTGCCAATGCTGTTCACGCCACGATATTCTGCATATCTACAGATTGACTATCAGCAGCTATAACAAACCCGTGGGTGTCATCGCAACACACACCAAAGCGCGGCTCTTTTGGCTAAATGCCACTTACTAACCAAATGTCTTGGTAGAGTTCTATATTACTCGACTTTCTCCTTTTGTCTTCTTTATTGTGTAGACTTTATCAAAATGCCTCAAATCCCATAGACTTACCATGCTTTTTAAGGTATTGTACTTTATAACTTCTCCCAACCTTCCCTTCTACATCTATAACCTCAGGCTATTACATAGAATAAAAGACAAGGAGGAGTTGATAATATTCATAAAATAATAACTATAAGCAAAGTACATGTGAATATTAGAAAGCCCATACAACCTGATCAATGCTAGATGTGTAGTTTCACATGGCACACAGTCTTGTAGTTACTCAAATGTCTGTAGTTAAGCCATCATTTCTAGTCCGCTTTCTTCAGGACAAGACACATGCCTGTCTCAATATGGTGGCCAAGTTGTGCCTTCTGCTTGTGTTCTTCTCTTCATGGCCATAGTGTGTGTGTGTGTGTGTGTGTGAGAGAGAGAGAGAGATTAGAGCTAGCAACCAAAGCAAGCAAATTTATAGATTCTCTGTCCAAATCCTTACACCAACAGGGTGTCTGCTACAGAATGGCGTCTGATCCAAAACCAATCCCGAACAGCCATACTTCAGACCAGTGGGTGCACACGCTGCCTTTTCACACCTGCCCCCAAGACCCTTTGTTGTGCTGAATGAAGCTTGCCAGCTCAGTAGTTTATAGCCACCCCGTGGGGATTTTCTCATATGAATGTACTACACAGAAACCCTTGAGAAACCAGTCTGAGGCACCCCAGGCCTGCCATAAAATTTTCATCCTGAGTCAGTCCTAAAGACTGAAAGGGGGGTTTGGTTAGACATGAAAGTATTGCTTTTCTCAATGAAATAAAATATTTCTCTTGAATCACTAATATTACATTGGCTTTGTCTGACTTACAAATAGACATAGGAAATATTTATCAACTTATATGCAAAATTTGACACCACAACACCAAAATATGTCTTGCGTATACCGCAGTTATTTCTAATTATCGATGAGTGACCTCAATAGCCTTAATAAACCCTGTGAATGAGACAGTAGTCACCTAATTCACACTTGATACCCGTTGATTACCTCAATCACTCTAGATAAATAACGTATAGGAAAATATAAAAAGCAATGCGGTGTTTATTAACATACTGTAAAACAATGCCAAACAGAAGAAAATATAATAGAAAATAAAATAGACAGCAAAGTTTGGATCTGAACAATCTTAGAAAAGACTGAAAAAGTTAGAAGTGTCAAGAGGTTAACATCCTGGGGGGCTTTTGGTTTAGCGAATAGCGTTGTTCATAATTATGTTTTCTGTCGTTCAAATCAGATGTTCTCATGTCTCTTGATCTCTGATGTTGTACCTTCTTTTTTTTTTGGTCCATCAGATGAGCTATACGTTAGGTTTTGGGACACTGCAGACAGTTTGATTGGCTCTCTTGTCCTAATGATGAAGGACTCTGATCAAAGTGTTTGATCTTTATGATCTTTTAAGTAACTCCTCACTCCTTCCTTTCGCTAGCTGTAAACTGATTTGATAATATCTTGTCTTACAGCATCCGTCTGTTTGCAGGTTTTAATTTAATAGAAACAGGCTCTGTGGTATGTACGTGCCTTCTTTTCTCTCCACCATTAACGTGTAAACCAATAAACACAGACTAGTACATCATAGGGAAAATGTACAAAAACAGACGTGTGCAATACCTGTAATCAAAGCTCTCTAAATTCAGTTCATCCTGGCTTGTTTGAGCAGAATAATTTAAATCTAAACAGTCTGCAGATTTTCCACACCAGAACTGCCCCTAAAGTCCTACTGTCTACCACGCTACTTGGTTGCTTATTATCTCTATGGTTCTCTATTTGAAGAAAAATGTTTGTGTGACATTTACCGTTAACAAGGTGTCCCCATGTTCTCGATGAATAAAATAGCAGTCTCGATCCACTGTACTAATTTCCTTCATAATTTTCATCATTTCAATCATGTCTCCTCTTAATCTTCTTTTGCTTAAACTGTATAGGCTCAGCTCTTTAAATCTTTCTTCATAATTTGACCCCTGTAGCCGTGGAATCAGCCTTGTCGCTCTTCTCTGGACCTTTTCTAGTGCTGCTCTGTCATTTTGTAGCCCAGAGACCAAAACTGCACACAGTACTCCAGATGAGGCCTCACCAGTGCCTTATACAGCTTGAGCATAACCTCCTTGGATTTGCTGACATTCTGATAGCCTTCTTAAGGGTTGGTTTATACTTCATGCTTAGAACGCATATGCCCATGCATCATGGCTGCCACGCGTTCCCAGCATTCATTTGATGTGTCCTCTGAGCACATCCTCAGAAATTAACGCGCCATGTGTGTGAGTTGTAGTATCAGCAAAAAGTCGCGGGGCGCAGTGTGATCAAGTCTGAATGCGACGTCTTTTTACTATCTACATGTGACAGAATGCCGTGATCCTACGGGATTGATGTGCGTGCTTCGATGTTTGATGAATGGTTCAATGTGGTGAAGCAAAATCCCAACAGACAAATATATTTGTGCTGCTTATATATTTAAGCGTCGCATTTTCCACATCTTAAAGGTCTCACATCAAATCTCCTGTGCCGTCTTTTGTTTTTTTTTGCACTTTCACAACAGCATCAGAATTTATGGCAGCATATTTGACCCACAGGGAAAAAAATAGAGACACACTAAAAAAGGCTTATTTTATGATTAAAGTGGAAATTTCCTCTAATCCCGTAGTTTATTTTATCATTAAAGTAGACAGTCGTAAAAGTCTTCTTAAAATTGACCAAGTTGTTAATCGCTATGTGCTTCTGGGGCTTCATCCTGAACTGACAGCAGCAGCAAGCAGCAATCGCCACACAGAACACATTAAATTTATGATATTCCAGCCCTCTGCACATTTAGAATCCTTAGAGTTATACTTGACATCACTTTCATGATGAAATGTGTATTACATTTTACAGATAAACCATTAACTTCATTTAAATAATGAATACTGTTAATAGTTACACATGTGGGGGCAGCACGGTGGCGGAGTGGTAGCGCTTGCTGCCTTGCAGGGAGTCACATCCCTGGTGTTCGCATGTTTTTGTGGTGGGATTCCACAGTGTGCTCCGGTTTCCTTCCAAAGACATGAAGGTTTGGGGATTTGGGGATACTAAAATGACGGTAGTGTATATGTGTGCTTGATTCACCTTGCAATGAGCTGATGCCCCATCCAGGGATCATTTCTGCCTCATGCCTGATGCTAGCTGGAATGGGTGCGTCCCTGGATTGATGGATGGAATTTTTAAACATCCATCCATTTCAGAGATATCATGGCAAGGTGTCCTCGAAATTTAATGGATGTTTCAGGCAATTCACAACACAGCGAAGGCGACCATTTTCTCATAGTGATGATATCTCGGACTGCCACCTGGTGGAATCTTCCAGATGTACGTAGAGTATGTGCACAAGTATAAATAGCACAACGCTTGCATAGCAGTAGCGTTTGCAGGAGGCGTCTCATGAAGTATAAACCCGGCCTTAATGGCTTCATATATGTACTTTATTTGTGACAGATGTAAATGGGATATAAATCGGGTTGATTCTTCTCGACTGCCATGTGTTATTTTAATCTATTATAAAAAAAAATCCTGTAGAGAAACAGTACGGTTATGATACGTGATCTTCACGTTAAGATCACGGAAGACACTTAATAGACCCACGAGAATAGAGAGACTGGCCACAGAGCGTCTTGCGGGGACCTTAAACATGAGACTTTGTGCCAAGAGATTGACCCAGGACTGTCTCACGATGACGTAGAACACGAGATTCTTGCAAGACACGCCCTACTTACAACCAAATAAGAGCAAGGGACGGGCAACACACTCACTCATGTTTTTTGGCTTTGAGCACACACAGATCCAGGGCTCTCAGCGCATATAAAGCATATAAGGAAAATATGTTATAAATGAAACGTAGACGATAAAGTGAAAAAGAAAAAAGCGCGGAGAAAAGAGACTCAAAAGTGTTGGAGAGACAAAAAATAAAAATAATAATCTAGGTGCAAATTCAGAAAATAAGGAAAGTAATTATTAGCCTGGAACAAGTGGAATTGAAAAAAAAAAAAAAAAACATGTCCAATCCAGACGTTGGCGCTATGCACATGCAGAGCAGGTTAGAGATTATGAAAGCAGTGGAATTCGAAAGGCTCAAAAAAAAAAAAAATGTATGCGCAATACACACATGGAGAAAGTTAAAGAATATGAAAGTAGGAAAATTAGAAAGTATAAAAAAAAAGAAAGTAAAGATCGCAGGAGCGCAAACAAATGGAAATTATTACTTGAAAAAGGGAAAATAATCACCATGGACCAGGTGCCATTAAAAAAAAAAGCAGGACAAAGCGAGGTCAAAAATAAAAGACAGAGTAGACAATAAAGTAAAACGTCATAAAAAGGTTAAAAAACAAAGGGGCCAAACACATGCAGAGCAGGTTAGAGATAATGAAAACTGGAATTCAAAAGACTCAAAAAAAAATGTAGGCGCGAAACACATGCAGAGCAAGATACAGAATATGAAAGCAGAAAAAAATGACAGTGTCAAAACAAAGACAGTAAACATCGCATTAGCACAAAGAAAGAGAAATTATTACTAGGAGAAATAACGAAAAGACGAATAGAGATTGAATATATGGACACAGGTGATATGTTAGAAGTATGTAAATATTGTAAGGCTTTGAAGTTTAAGTCAAGAGAATTTCAAAAATGTGTTTTACCTCACATGCATTTTATTGGTTACTTTGCAAAAAAAATTATTAACTGCTGATGATGTAGATCGCTTTGTCTGTGCTGAAATTCCAAACAGAGAAATTGATCCTGAATTATGGTACAAAGTCATTAAACACGTGTCTCACTGACCTCATTTAAAAGATTCAGCATATTGGGACTCGAAAGATTCCAAATATTGTTTTTACAGAAGTTCTGAAATAAAAGTGAAACTAATGAAATAGCAACAATTCAAAGAAAAAAAAAAATCTTAAAAGTGTCTATCCGGAAAACCAAACATGGGGGTTGGCGAGCGAAGCCCCCTAGTTTATCTAAAAAACGTGAGGTGCCTCCAGTAGATGTGTGCCATGGAGTATTCCAGCTCTCTCAGCATGTATTGAGAATACGTAAATGACTAGCTGATGACATTTTCAATTCAAACAATCAAAAACTAGTATCCCTTATCTGTTTTCATATTGCATTTCTTGTAGACGTTACTACACAGAAGCCATCGCTCTCACTGTGTGGATGCCATGCCATGGGATCCCCGGAAAGGCACTGCTCTGTGCAGACAGCAGAGGACCTTCTTTGACACCATGAGACAACATTATCAGAAAGTAGCTTGGCGGTGAGTCTCTGTGATAGAAAGACGGATTTGTTGTTGATTTGGCTCTTACTGACTGGCCATGTTAATCAGTTCTGCATGTGAGACATTGTCTAAATAACAGGGGAGGCATGGGGTTTAAATGATTAAGTGGGTTTGATGGATGGAGGAATTTTCGAATGTCAATGTCCCACCCACTACCTGAAGCGAGTCGCTTGTCTTGTAACTATGAGGAAAGCCACTGTCTTCATTCTTTAACAGAAGATCAGTTTTCTCCTTGGTTGTTTCATAGTTCACCATAGTAAGGGGAAAAGCCCTTAAGTGGCCGGAAAATAATTTTTAGCATAAAAGTCTGAGTTAGCTCAAAGCCATCTGGTTGCTTCCAGGAGCCACTTGAACCTGTAACCATCGCTAGGCATGAACCAAGATGAGCTGGGCAAATGAGGACACACACTCACTTTCAGCAATGGGGTGGCGCAGTAGTGCCAAATGTTTTAATTAAAATCCAAACAAAAGTGCACACAGTGCAGTGATCTTCCTTCAAGAAACAATCCAATAAAAACAGTGAATAGTCTTCTGAGTTAAAACTAAATAAATAATCCAAGAATAAAACAAAGCTATTGGATACCTAATGTTCCTTATCTATTCCGTGCCGAGCCCAGTGCCACACCCTTTTAGTCTCTCTGGCTCATCCACAGATCACTCAGCCGGCTAAGACTTCGTGTCATCAAACCCGTCTTTGTCGCCTCCATCAGCGTCTGCCAGATCGCTCGGGGTCAGTTGTTCACCTGTCTTCCTTCTTGCCCCCTCGAATCCCTAGGGAGGACTCTACTGCTATTGCAATTGTTCCACTGTAACTTCAGCGGGGATGATCTGCCCCTAGACACTTATCCATTGCCCTTAGGTGGCGCCAATGATCCCACTGCCTTTCGCTCGTGCTTTCACTACATGGCTTGTCCTCTCCTGGCACCTCAATCCTCTGTTGTCTCTCCTTTTTCTGCCATGCAGGCTCCCTTTATCCTGTCTGATTGGGCGCAGTTCTGATCCTCCGCCCACTCGGAGGTGTGAATGAGGCACCTGACTGATCTGCTCGCATTTGCGCGCCAGTGCATAATCAACCAAGCACCCCAATCAAGCCCAGAGTGAGCACCGACATGCACACACCCACACCTGATCAAAGCCCAGATGCTTTGGGACTCGATTATTTATTTAAAATCACACTTTGGCATGGACCTCTTTATCATAGTGGGAGAGGTTGAAATCCCAACAGGCAAAGAACATGTGAAAACAGCACACTAAATCACGCTGTATGAATGAATGAATGCAGTATTAATGTACGATGGTATTAGCCATTGCAAACGCACAGGATGCACCGAACAAAACCCAGCATAAGATGGTGGACTCACTGCTTCTTGGACTTGGGTTTGAGATTGCACAGTACCCTCACTTGATTCCGATAATCTTGTTATTGTGTATTGTCTTCATGTCTGTCTGGACTTCAGGCAGGAGCGTTAGTTTAATTCCAACCTTTCCAAAAACGTGCGCAGCCCGATAAATGGAACTTCTGCATTGGCACAGTACGAGTGACTGGCAACCTGCCCAGGGTCGGTTTCTGCAGGAAAGGACTCTGCACCCCATAATACAGTAATCCCTCGCTATATCGCGCTTCGCCTTTCGCGGCTTCACTCTATCGCGGATTTTATATGTAAGCATATTTAAATATATATCGTGGATTTTTTGCTGGTTCGCGGATTTCTGCGGACAATGGGTCTTTTAATTTCTTGTACATGCTTCCTCAGTTGGTTTGCCCAGTTGATTTCATACAAGGGACGCTATTGGCAGATGGCTGAGAAGCTACCCAACTTACTTTTCTCTCTCTCTCTCTCTTGCGCTGACTTTCTCTGATCCTGACGTAGGGGGATTGAGCAGGGGGGCTGTTCGCACACCTAGACGATACGGACGCTCGTCTAAAAATGCTGAAAGATTATCTTCACGTTGCTACCTTCTGTGCAGCTGCTTCCTGAAGCGACATGCTGCACGGTGCTTCGCATACTTAAAAGCTCGAAGGGCACGTATTGATTTTTGATGTTTGTTTTTCTCTCTCTCTCTCTTTCTCTGCTCCTGACGGAGGGGGTGTGAGCTGCCGCCTTCAACAGCTTTGTGCCGCAGTGCTTCGCATACTTAAAAGCCAAACAGCCCTATTGATTTGTTTGGTTTCCTCTCTATCTTTCTGACAGTCTCTGCTCCTGACGCGCACTCCTTTGAAGAGGAAGATATGTTTGCATTCTTTTAATTGTGAGACGGAAATGTCATCTCTGTCTTGTCATGGAGCACAGTTTAAAGTTTTGAAAAAGAGACAAATGTTTGTTTGCAGTGTTTGAATAACGTTCCTGTCTCTCTACAACCTCCTGTGTTTCTGCGCAAATCTGTGACCAAAGCATGACAATATAAAAATAACCATATAAACATATGGTTTCTACTTCGCGGATTTTCTTATTTCGCGGGTGGCTCTGGAACGCAACCCCCGCGATGAGGAGGGATTACTGTACTCGAAACAAGTTCAGAATCGATTTTTCGACCAATACCAGGAATAAGAACCATACTGATGACCTGATTGTGTAGATGTTTTTAGAATTACAAATGTGCCTTACCTGCACATTAATTACGTCACAAGGAAGCGGTACATTCTTCTGTAATTACCTACACAGAACACAGGAAGTCACCTTTTTACAGTCGTTTCATTTCTTCATGCTTCTTTAATATTTAGCTAAATGATGCCATTTGTACAAGTGGCACCTTGCCAATTGGTGTTTGAATTTCATTTGTGCCAACTGTGAGTACAAAGTGTGCCAAAACAGCACTGCACAAAATGGAATCAATCTAAACAAGCATTTACAAATGGTGAGACAAGCGACGATACTTCAGCTAGTCTGGTCTTGTCATCTGCAGCAGGACATTTGACTGAAGCCACAATGTCGTCACAGCCTTCATGAAGCATGGCTTTCCTAATGCAGGGCAGGGTTTAGAAGAAAAAAATAAATTATGTAGGTGCAAAAAGAACAGGTTGCTTGCTAGTGAATGAAAAAGAACAAAATATGAGGGGCGTAAACAGCATATCAGCAAGTTCTGCAGGAGCAGTGCTTTGATCAACTTCATTTTGTTGTCTCATACGCTAAATATTACCATTTGAAAGTTGAATATCATCAAAATAAATACATATTTAATACAATCCTTTGAATATTCTGAATCTGTTCTGCACACTAAGGGCCTTGTTTCAACCCTTGGATCGCATCTTGGCTGTTTGTTTGACAATCACGTAAAAACGATTTTCACAAAATTTTGCATGCAAGTTGCCGTTGGTTTTACTTGAAATATGTGCATTTCAGAAATGTAATCAAAGACAGGGAATGTAATGTGGTTCAGAAAACCAAAAATTTTTTCCAGTGATCTTAATGATTTTTTTGGCATGTTTATCAAACAACTTAAAATTCTGGCTACAAGGCGTTTCAAAAATTTCATTGGAAAGGGTGGCTGTAATAGGGATAATGGGATGTGTGCATCACTCCAAAAAAGGCTGAAAAAGTTCATGAAATTTTACATGCATACCATGGGGTGGTTTCGATGATCAGCTGTCCTTCAGAGGCCATATTAGATAGATAGATTAATACAGTCTCTCAGTCTTTGAGATTCACTCTACACAGTGTCTGCAAGATCAGACCGTAGTTGACAGAGCGTAATATCGTGGGTTTCTGTAGGACTTCCCGAGTCCATTAAAAGGTTGGTCTACTCTCGCACTTTAAGATCATCATCCATAGGGATCCTGTAGACAAAGCCTCAGGTGAAAGTCTAATTGTCAGTTACCCGGCAATATTCTATTTAGAATTCCCTTCGCATTCAAACATAGACATCCTTAAATAGACAATGGAACCTTAATATGTCTCACAATCTATACATATTAAATTCTTTTCGCGTTTGAAACGGAAATTACATATGAGCGTTTGAGATGGAAATTACGTATGACCACAGAGGAACAGGAAAAACATTCTTAATAAACCTGATTCTTGCAGAGAGAGCGAATGGTGACACAGCTCTGGCTGTAGCGTCATGGGGAATCGCTTCTACATTATTAGATGCGAGGCCGTACAGCACATTCGGCATTGCAATTACCATTAAACCTTGCTCATGACGAAAATCCAATTTGCAACATACGCAAGGGCTCTGGAAAGGCAACCGTCTTGCAACATTCAAAGATAAGAGTTTGGGATGAGTGCACCATGGCACATAAAAGAGCTTATGATGCCTTGAACTGAACAATGCAAGATCTCCGAGATCCTACCAAAATAATGGGAGGTACTGTCGTTTTACTCACAGGAGATTTTCGTCAAACATTACCAGTTATTCCATGAGGGACACCAGCAGAAGAACTCAACGCACAGTCTCCCATAGTCAGTTATATGTCGCGTGTTCTCGGGTAGGCACACCAAAAAATGTATACATTTATGCACGTAATGGGCAAACAAAAAATGTAGTATACCTGTTAAGCACTGCAGTAGTACTCAATGTATCTTTACTTCTTAAATGTTAATGTTTTACTCTTTAATAATTTATACGCTTCTTATATGTTGTTCAAATTCTTGTATCAAAATACCAGTAACGGCGTACTTCACGATAACGTGGAGTGAATACACTTGACATGAGCATTCATGTTATTTATCTTCTTTCTCTGTATGTTTATCATTTGTTTGCTCAGAGGTTGATGCGCTTGCTGCTTCCTGAGCAGCTCTTCTTTACTCCACCCTAGCGGCCCGCTGCTTCTCTTTCGTCGGCATCTTTTTGCGTTAAAACTGATTAAGTTAGTTTTTGTGTTACAATTACTTAGTACGTTTTCTTTAACCTTTCACTTAATCTGGCACTTAAGTCTTCAATCTGCCTCAAGAATGATTAGCGAAGGTGGTAGGGAATGAGAACAGCGCCCGTACGCATGCGCTGCATGGCCGCCCTGCTGCACGCTGCCGAGAGTTGATTCTACAATTAAATAAAATAAAGATAAAAAGAGTAATAAAATCATCACCCTGAAAAGCGGATAGTAGACGTCACGTACTATATGTGTACCAAATTTCAAGTCAATGGGTGAAACTGTTTGCAAGCTACAGGGGATTTAAAATCCTGGACAGACAAATGAACAGCCACAGTAGCGTATTATAGAAGAAGATTTTACTGTTTAATAATTTATATTTATATGCAATGTGCTTCTTATTTATTACTTCATATTCTCATATGATAATGATGTTAATAATGTTGTTTATGTTGATTTCTATGTTATTGTAAGTGCTCTTTATTTGTTGAAAAATAAAATTGGCAATTAAACTTATTTTATAAATACTACATTTTATATTTTTCCCATGCACTCAGTGAGCGAAGCCACTGGGTAATCAGCTAGTATTCTATAGAATTCTCAACTTAAGAACTTAGTATCACCAGCACTGACGGATATACAGGTGTCATTGTGACACAATTAAAAACTCTTTTGGTTATGCCACTTAGCAACCAAACAATATGCCTGCCTTTTACTGCAGTTATCTTTTCTTTTGAGGAGCGACCTCTTAGCCTTGATAAACCCTATGTGTCTACTCTTAATTTTCAATTTATTATTTCAATCACTCTAGATATAAAGACAAAGCATAAAAATTTCAAAGCAACATGGTGTTTATTAAATAATAACAATACAAGTAGAAGAAAGTATAAAAGAAAATGTAGATAGCAAAGTCTGGATATATATATATTATATATAGATATAGGGCGGCACGGTGGCACAGTGGGTAGCGCTGCTGCCTCGCAGTTGGGAGATCTGGGGACCTGGGTTCGATTCCCGGGTCGTCCCTGCGTGGAGTTTGCATGTTCTCCCCGTGTCTGCGTGGGTTTCCTCCGGGCGCTCCGGTTTCCTCCCACAGTCCAAAGACATGCAGGTTAGGTGGATTGGCGATTCTAAATTGGCCCTAGTGTGTGCTTGGTGTGTGGGTGTGTTTGTGTGTGTCCTGCGGTGGGTTGGCACCCTGCCCAGGATTGTTTCCTGCCTTGTGCCCTGTGTTGGCTGGGATTGGCTCCAGCAGACCCCCGTGACCCTGTGTTCAGATTCAGCGGGTTGGAAAATGGATGGATGGATATATAGATATATATTATATATACAGTACTGTGCAAAGGTTTTAGGCAGGTGTGGAAAAAATGCTGTAAACAAAGAATGCTTCCAAAAATGGAAGTGTTAATCATTTATTTTCATCAATCAACAAAATGCAGTGAATGAACAAAAGAGAAATCTAAATCAAATCAATATTTGGTGTGACCACCCTTTGCCTTCAAAACAGCATCAATTCTTCTAGGTACACTTGCACACAGTTTTTGAAGGAACTCGGCTGGTAGGTTGTTCCAAACATCTTGGAGAACTAACCACAGATCTTCTGTGGATGTAGGCTTCCTCACATCCTTCTGTCTCTTCATGTAATCCCAGATACACTTGATGATGTTGAGATCAGGGCTTTGTGGGGGCCATACCATCACTTCCAGGACTTCTTGTTCTTCTTTACGCTGAAGATAGTTCTTAATGACTTTGGCTGTGTGTTTGGGGTCGTTGTCCTGCTGCAGAATAAATTTGGGCCCAATCATACGCCTCCCTGATGGTATTGCATGATGGATAAGTATCTGCCTGTATTTCTCAGCATTGAGAACACCATTAATCCTGACCAAATCTCCAACTCCATTTGCAGAAATGCAGCCCCAAACGTTCAAGGAACCTCCACCATGGTTCACTGTTGCCTGCAGACACTCATTATTGTATCGCTCTCCAGCCCTTCAACGAACAAACTGCCTTCTGCTACAGCCAGATATTTCAAATTTTGACTCATCAGTCCAGAGCACCTGCTGCCATTTTTCTACACCCCAGTTCCTATGTTTTCATGCATACTTGAGTCGCTTGGCCTTGTTTTCACGTCGGAGGTATGGCTTTTTGGCTGCAACTCTTCCATGAAGACCACTTCTGGCCAGACTTCTCCGGATAGTAGATGGATGTACCTGCGTCCCACTGGTTTCTGCCAGTTCTGAGCTGATGGCACTGCTGGACATCTTCTGATTTCGAAGGGTAATAAGCTTGATGTGTGTTTCATCTGCTGCACTAAGTTTCCTTGGCCGACCACTGCGTCTATGATCCTCAGCGTTGTCCGTTTCTTTGTGCTTCTTCAAAAGAGCTTGAACAGCACATCTTGAAACCCCAGTCTGCTTTGAAATCTTTGTCTGGGAGAGACCTTGCTGATGCAGTATAACTACCTTGTGTCTTGTTGCTGTGCTCAATCTTGCCATGACATGAAACTGTCTTCCACAACCTCACCTTGGTAGCAGAGTTTGGCTGTTTCTCACCCAGTTTTAAGCCTCCTACACAGCTGTTTCTGTTTCAGTTAATGACTGTGTTTCAACCTACGTGTGACATTGATGATCATTAGCACCTGTTTGGTAGAATTGGTTGATCATACACCTGACTATAATCCTACAAAATCCCTGACTTTGTGCAAGTGTACATATAAGAATTGATGCTGGTTTGAAGGCAAAAGGTAGTAACACCAAATATTGATTTGATTTAGATTTTTCGTTTTTTTGTTCGCTCACTTTGCATTTTGTAAATTGATAACAATAAACAATCATTATTTATATTTCTGAAAGTATTCTTTGTTTAAAGCATTTTTTCACACCTGCCTAAAACTTTTGCACAGTATATATATAATATATATATATATATATATATATATATATATATATGGCGGCACGGTGGCGCAGTGGGTAGCGCAGTTGCCTCACAGTTAGGAGACCTGGGATCGCTTCGCGGGTCCTCCCTGCATGGAGTCGGCATGTTCTCCCCGTGTCTGCGTGGGTTTCCTCCGGGCGCTCCGGTTTCCTCCCACAGTCCAAAGACATGCTGGTTAGGTGGATTGGCGATTCTAAATTAGCCCTAGTGTGTGCTTGGTGTGTGAGTGTGTCTATCCTGCGGTGGGTTGGCACCCTGCCCGGGATTGGTTCCTGCCTTGTACCCTGTGTTGGCTGGGATTGGCTCCAGCAGACCCCCATGACCCTGTGTTCGGATTCAGGGGGTTGGATAATGGATGGATGGATATATATATATATATATATATATATATATATATATATATATATATATATATATATATATACACACACACTAGGGGGGCTCTGCCCCCTGCTCGCCTCGCTCACCCACACCCGGGTTTGGTTTACTGGATATACAAATTAAAGAGATTGTTATTTTCATGGGAATTGTTACATATGCATTATTTTCACTTTTACTTTATAACTTTTGTAAAAACAATACTTGTCCTTTATTTCTGGTCCTGGGCGTGGTTACATCTCTTTCTCGCAGGTCGTATAACGCTGCTCACGTTGTGAAGGGGGTGGCTGAACACATGCTAAGGAGAAGCGGTCGGATCATCTTCTGTTGCTGGCGAGCTGTGTTTTCTGTTTGTTGTGCTGCGCGTCAATCATTTAAAAGCCTGTACAGCAGCTGTCCTTTTGCCATTTCTTGTCTCTGCCGCTCGCGTTGTGAAGGGGTGGGGTGGGGGGGGTCTGTGCTGAACAGACGCTAAGGAGAAGCGGTCAGATCATCTGCTGGCTTGCTGCTGCTGCTGCATGTTCTGCTTGTCGGTTGTTGTTGTTTTAAGAGCTGGGAGCACATGAAGTGTGTCTGCCAAAAGCATCCAACAGCTGCTAGGTTAGATGTCCGTAAGCTTGTTTTAAATGTTGTCTCACTGCCTTGTCTCGCGTGACATTAAACAAAGAAAATTTTATTTTTCTTCACCTGTGGGACACATCTTCCCTGTGACACTCACAGGCACCACACAGTCCCACAAGTAAACAAACACAAGCACAAGCACTCTTCTCTGGCACCACCACTCCTCCTCCAAGCTTCGTCCTCCTCCTCCTGACTCTGGCCATTGAGTGGTGGCTGGTGGCCCCTTTTATTGTTCACCCGGAAGTGCTTCAGGTGTTTGACTGCTGAGTTCCAGCTGCACTTCCGGGAGTTGCGAATACACTGCCCATACGAGCTCAGGAGTCACAGCTGCAGCACCCCCTGGCGGCACCTGCGGGACCCAACAGGGCTGCACCCGACTCCAATTCCCATGGAGCCCTGCAGGAAACCGAGGCACCGCTCCAACCCAGGGAGGTGGCCATCTAGCGTCCAGGGGGAGGTATTGCACAGCCCATGGCTGCTCCCCCTGAACATATAGCAAAGGTGCGTCCTGGCTGGTCATGGACCCCGGCTGTCGGCCACAATATATATATATATATATATATATATATATATATATATATATATATATATATATATATATATATATAATGTCTTAAGAAAAAGCTTACAAAGAATGTCAAGGACTGGAAGCTGTCCTGCAGCGGCTTTTGACTCAACAATTGGTTTTATTGATGAGAGGGTTTCGTTGGCGATCATATGAAATGGTCGCACATCTCTTGGCTTCCTTTTCTGACGTTGTCTTCGTCCTCTTCTAACGTCACTGTTTTTTCTTTTAGTTTTGTCCCTTAAAAAAATCTTGGGACAAGACTTTTTCAGAGACGCGAGACGAGACATTTTCAGAGAGAAAAACTAAGACAGCTTTATCAAGCCAAAATGTTTCAGCCATTGAATTGAGCATATTGTTTGGATTTGGCCCACCTTACAGTTAAGGCTACATTCCATGTCAGTGACTCAATGGAAATGACGGTGGCAGTTGTGTGGTGGGGAGCAGCACAAAAATAGTGCAACACTAAAAAAACGTTTGTGTCTAATCTCACGAAATATTAAACTTAACGCTTTGCAGAGTTTCAAGAACTTCACTGGGGTGTTGTAATGGGTGGGCCAGTACCACAAAAACCATGCATTACTCCAAACCAGTAGAATGGGATTTTGTGAAATTTTGTACATATATAACAGGTAATCCAACAAACGTATAGATTTTATGGAATTTCAAAAGTTTCATCATGAATAGAAGCTTCAATACTATCAACACAAAAAATGGTAGTTTTGTTCCACATATCAACCGTATCAACAATTTAATTATTCAACAAGCCAATTTATTATTGTGTGATTAAACATCCATTTGTGAAAGGACACTAAACTAGGAAACGCCAAGAACTAGCAGTCATGGCTCCAGCCCAGCAAAGAACTACCACAATTATGGAGTCCAGTCACACACTGCTGTGGAACTGATGGTTATCGGAGAGGTGGTGTAGAGGATGGTTGCACCATTTCAGCCAGCAATGACAGAAACATTTGCTTTCTTATGTTAATTGCATAATACACCCAGGCAATGCTGGGTACCACGGCTGGCTCTCTATAACTGTAGTGTAGTAATGGCTCAAATAATTTTCCCCTGCCACCATAACACCAGAGATTAACTTTATGAAATCTGTTATTTTGTGTTTTCAGTTGTCGATACTTAATTAGGAAAACAAAACACAAATGGTTTACCTACAAACTGTGGAAGTCGCAACAAAACTATTGCTGCAAGCCACATAAAACACGACGCTCCTGGAAGAATCACAGATGTGACCGAGCTGAGTGGAACAGGATGCAGAATGAGAACAAAGAAGAGGCAAAGCGGCAGCACAGGGAAGCCGGGGGTGACTGGGTGAGACGATTTAGTTTTAACGCCAACAAATCTACATAAAAACGTTCAGAGAATATTGATTGGTCTCCAGACTAGAAAACATGTATGCTGGCTGTCAAGCTCTCATAATTTATTAACCTCTAAGTGGTTACTTTTTTTTCCAACATACTGTACTTCTCTTAACTTGTTCAAACTGAAAATGACAAGCACCCACCCTCTTGATTTACGCAAAGGTGAAGTAATACGAAAATACGTTTGGCTAAAAATTAGCCCAAGAAAGACATACTTGGATCTGGTGATGTTAAAAAAAATGCAATAAACAAAGTAAAACATTAAAAAAAATCAAAAATACTAAAACAAAAGTTTAAAAAGAAGCACTTCTGGGCGACCCTATAATCTGTACCACAACACAAACTTCCATCAAAGAAATGTGGGCCTTTTTATAAGGACTTAAGTCGAAAGATTCCAAATGACCCAAGTGTTACATGTCAATTGGGTCACGGCCTTGACACCACCCCTACTTGCAAGAGCCCGCTTCAATGCTGGCTGTGTCAATCCAATTCTAGCAATATCCATGTGACCACAGCAGATCTTTGTGGTACAGCAAAACCAGGATGTGTGTCGGCATGTAGGGATGGGTGAGATTACTGAATTTATTTTCAATCTAATACCAAACAACACCAAGGCTAATATCCTAATTACGCCCAATTGCCATGCACACACCATACTATAGGTTGGTCCAGATCTAATTATGCAACTTTTAATGCAATGCAAAGCAATAATTGCATAATTAGATCTGGACCACCCTGTATGTACAACAAACAGAACAGGGTGTACATCCTCTGTCCATGGCCACATTCGCACGTGTCTGTGTCTCTTCAGTTTTGGAGTATAAACTTCTCTCTTTCATGGAGATGATTTTCATGTGTTTCATCATGTTGGTGGTGTCACCACATTATCTTATAGACTTTTAGCCCATATTTTCATGATTACCATTTATTCCAGTGAAATAGCTCTAGGCAATAATTTATGCCATATCAGAACAGCGCAGCTTTTGGCAGTCTCATTGCGCGACTGGCTGCATGTGTTTCTTGGCCTGCACAACTACACTTTGGGGCGGGTCACAAGAGGAGGCGGGGATTGATTTGGGCGGAGTCAAATGACAGAACCCTCCCATGTACAGTGAGCCTCTGTCTTGAGTGTTAGCACATAAGAAAGGTATGTATGATATTAAATGTGCATTGATTTAATCAATTCACTAGTAATTAAATTTTTTAATCAAATTCCATAATAATGATTTTATTTATTCTTAAACATACAAGGTAAATACCATCCTCTACTGTATCAGAATGCAGAAATATTACACATTTTCAGAGTCACAACGCCATAAAGTTTTAGAACATAACGTTCAGCACAGTTTTAGAATGAAATTGAAGTTTAGACGTTAGTGTGGTTAGGATTTGGTGTGAACACTAAATGGTAACAGACATCCCTCAATGAATGTTATGATTTGAGTTCCTTTTTTTTTAATCTATCTCGTGTCATTTTGGGGGGTTGCAACAATTAAGGAATCGAATTCTGTAATGAAAATTTTAATCAGGTTGTCCATTTAAAAATTGATTATTTTTTTTCTGCCCTTCCGACGTGATTTTGTTTTGACAATGGGTACCAGCAATTTATGGCTTTTGTGCTGTCCTGTTTCCATGGGGACCTTCCCATAATTCATTGGTGCTGCACTGTATGTGAAATCATCAGTGAGCCAGTATAAAAAGTCACCCCAAAACAGTCTCCAGAAACTATTAAGATTGGACTGAAGCTAGTGACACTTCTTTGTGCTCTTGATTACGGGATATCTGAAACAAAGCTCTGTATTTTTGGCCCTGATTTTTTTTTTGTGATATTTAGTTTTTGACATTCGGCTTTAAACATTTGCTTTTCCCTTGATTTTGTTCTTTCTCCTGTACCTCAGTATTTTTGGCTGGGCTGCACCCTTCTCAAGTCAGTACAGCCTACATTTGACTTTGTGCCCCAAAGTGAGCACCCTCTTGGCAAGCTTGTGTTTGAACAGTGAAAAACGGGTGGAAGGAGGAGCAGCCCATCCCCATAGTAGTAATTCCTATTCCTATTTGCTACACTTTACTTTTCATTTCTTCAGTATCAGGTACATTTAAGTTTTAGAAAGATCTGTATATTAAAAATGATGGTATTAAAGAACACACAGGGCATCGATCATTAGATCAAATTCGATTAGACATGTGAGTATCAATTCTCTGAAGGAAACAGAGGCATTTCCCCAGCAGACAGACTCAATGTGCTCTGGCTATGGGCTATGAGTAACACTGTCACTCAGCATTTGCCACTCTGTGTGCCGCCACCACCACACTGTTTGACATGAGTCATGATGTAAAACAGGATCGTTGGTACCAGGGAGTGCAGGTATCTGTGTGATGGTGCCAGAGTCAGGGATGAAGGTGTCGTGAACTAGGAGTCCCAAAGTACATAAGTTCCAATACGTTCTTCCCCCAAAAAAAAATAAAATAAAATAAAAGCAAACATGGCGTCTTTATTCGGCACCTTTATTTATAAAAAGATTTTTTATCACAAAAAATGCTCACTAAAAATCACCCAAAACCACAAAATGCATGAATGAGGCAATCCCAGGGGAACAACATCCTAAAAACACAATCCGAAGGCACAAGAAGTCAAGAAATCTAAGCAAAAGAAGGACAGCAAAACCTAAGAAAACTCACCACACTCCCAGACGTGTGACGTGAACCACCAGGAACTGTGGGAGACCCTTCATGTTTATAGGGCAGTTCCTGATGGTGACTGGCACATGGCCTGGCCAATTGGGGGGAACCACCCACAAAACACATGGAACACAACACAAGCTGCTTAAAGACAAGCTCAAAAACAAAGAATAATACCAGTAATGAACAAAAGTTACAGTGGCAAAAAAAGACCTAAAGCATGAATTTGACCAACAGCCGTCTGGGAAACCCTGGCTGAGGCATGATAGAGGGTTCCTATCCCCAGGATCCTCTGCAGGAATGGCCTGAAAATAATAATAATTTCAAGAAGTTGTGGATTTTCCTTCCACTTGTTTTTGTGAGGCAATCGTTCTATCACCATACTTCAGAAACGTGTAAATCGAGAGTCGGGTGTGCTTGCTTGTCAGTGTACTTTGCTCACCATCCGAACTGAGGGGTTTTCTTGCTGGCTATCAGATAAATTAGAAATATGAAAGCCAGCCACCGAGCTCTTTAGAAGTGTCCTGTCATTAAGAAGTAATCACGTAATGTACTGAACTCCTCAGTATTTCTAATGACTGAATTTTATGCAGTGTTGAACTGAGAACAAACTTATTTGTTTGCTGTGTTTTTCTCTTGCAACACAATTTGTGTCACCCTGTCACTTCTGGGGATGAATTTGAATTTGTTCCTGCCAACCACCCTTGTCATGACGCCTTGTTCCAATTCTTGGATGTCTGAACACATGCATGCCGCTTTCCACCCCATTTTAAATCCGGTTTTCTATGATGCTAATGATGATGACAGTGCCAGAGGAGCCCACAGAGGAAAAGATCAAGGAGTGTTAGGGATGATGAGGAGGGTCACCTGATTACTCAGCCTGGAGACTTCATAAGAGCAAGATGTAGAGATGATTTTTATTGATTTCAATTCTGACTTTTACATGTAGAGGAGGACATGTATGGGTTTGATTTGTCCCATTAATTAAAGTGACATTTAATTACTTTTGATTAAAATGTTTCTATAAGCATTTTAGTATTGCTTGTGTTTCTATGGGAATGAATGTTCTAAAATTGATTAAAGTCATGGAAACTCATGTTAAAATAAATTACAGAAACATGTATAGTCATTCTGTCATGCTCGATTCCACCTTGGAATCCATTAAAATGCATTTACAGATTGTAAATTTTATTATCATTATAGATGAGGTAATCCGAACCTTAGGACAAGGAGTCTTTGGGACAGTGTTGGAATGCACCGATCACGAAAGGTGGGTTTCTGAAACACCTGGCATAAAAGTGATAAATGTTAAAGGGACAGAACTAGGTGGTTAAAAATGATACAATAATTTAAGACAGTTCAATACACTGAGGATATATTTACAGTAGGCCAAGTGTGGTGTCAGCCCAGATTAACAGTTCTGGTGTCAAGCCGCAACTCGGTCACTGCCTGTGTGAGATACGGGTGCAGCAAATTCTATTAGTTTGATTTTCTCTAATTGTCCCCAATATTATCTGCCATGCTATTCAGAAAGCATATGGGAGGTTGGGAATCAAGCTAAAAGAAGTAGTAATTAAGGGCACAGTGAGTAGGTGGGTGCAAAATTGGCTAAAACACAGGAAGTGAAGGGTGATGTTGCAAATAACCTTACCAGAATTGGACGATGTCAAATGTGGTGTCTCTCAGAAGTCAGTGTTGGGCCTGCTACTCAACTTAATATCCATAGAAGGTCTGGACAAGAATATAAAAAAAACAAGCTGATTAATTTTGCAGATGATACGAAGATGGGTGAGATGGCGGATAATATAGAAGTGAACTTGCCACTTGTGAACTTTATTGACAGGATAGGATTGTAGCAGAGGGACTTGCACAACATACAGATTGAGAAGATGTGTAGCAGATGAAATATAATATGTTACATGTAGGAAATAAAAATGTTAGATCTGAGTACACAACGGAAGGTCTGAAACTTGAGAATACTGCTTATGAGGAGGACCCAGTAGTCTTTGTGGACTCATCACTGTCTACATCCAGACAGTGTTTAGAAGTGATCGAGAAGACAATCGAGATATTAGGTAACATATATCAAAAGGTGTGCAGTACAAGTTAAAGGAGGTTATGTTCCAAGTTATATACCGTACTAGGGAGGCCTCATCTGGAGTTCAGTTTTAGACTCCATATTAGAAAAAAGACATAACAGCACTAGAGAAAGTCCACAGGAGAGCAACTAGGCTGATCCTGGGACTGGGAGGTTTGAGCTATGAGGAAACACTGAAGGGGCTGAACCTTTTCAGTTTAAGATAACAGAGAGGTGACATGACTTAAGTGTTCAGAATTATGAAAGGAATTAATTCATTATACATGTGCACGGTTTGAGGCTTATTAAGGGCAAATTTGACACAAATGTTTGAGGTTTTTTTTTTTTCCACACCAAGAACCACAGATGCATGGAATAAATAACCAAGTAGTGTGGTAGACAGTAGAAGTTTAGGGACCTTTGAAACTCGACTTGGTGTTATTTTGAAGGAGTTAAGTGGATAAGATTGGAGTGTCTGGCTGGGTGGAATGGCCTGTCCTTGTCTAACTTCTCCTAATGAGCTAATATTACAAAGACTTGCATATTCGATTAGCTGGTGTGTTTTATTTGTGGATTTCTGAGTGAAAGTGCGGCTTTTGATGGGCAGACTTCTCACTCAAGACCGGTACCTACTTGCCTCAAGTGCTGCTGAGTTAATGTCTTTTCATCTCGTGTTTTGTCTCATCTGGGGTTCCTCCCCTGGCTGAGGTTGAAATTCATGATTTTTGTTGTCTTTGTTCATTTTTAATTGTATGTAACAATTTTTCTTTACGGTTCATTGCCTCGGCTATGTTCCATGTGTTTTTTTTGGGTGGTTCCCTCAAGGTGGTGGTCACTTGCCAATCACCACCAGAACTGCCCTTCGCCCTATAAATACGGAGAGTCTCCCACAGTCCTTGGCGCTCATTATGAATGTGCTCAGAGAATTTGATGAGTTTTTGTGCCTTTTTCTGCGCTTTCGTGACTAACTGGCATTTTGACCTTCATGCTCTGTTGTTTGACTGTGTTTTCTGGATCACTATATTGTTTTGAATTGTCTTGTGTGGCAATTACATTTTGACTTGGTGCGCATCAGAGCTTCGGTGTAATTGAAATACTACTTTGTGAAGAATAAATCAATTATTGCATACAGATCCAATGAGGCCCTTTCTGTGTCTTGCCCAGGGTTTTGACGGTGTTTTCCCCCTCTAGTGGACATTTTTGAAAGTGCTTTTGAGACCTGCATACTTTAGGGCTCCAAGTTCACAACACTTTATGACCCTGTGCTTCAGGAATAGAGGGAAGGAGTGTTTAGTGTCTTTCATAGCTGTCACTTACTATGCGCCATTAGCTTCACTATTAGAAGATGTGCATGTTTCAGTCAACAAATAAGAGTTGATTTTATAAATCACCTTTCTGAGAGCACAGCGTCATACACTTTATAAAATATACAAAAGTGAAACAGAAAGCAAGTGTAAAAAAAATTCAACACGATAAATCACAATGCAATAAAGAGAATGTCAAGAATCCACAAAAGCTACAAAGAAAAATATTTGGTCCAAGTGAGGGTTGGGATAGAACTGGACTGACGGTCACATCCTCAGCCTCGCAGTGTGTGAGCCATTTAACATCATTACAGTAATCCCTCCTCCATCGCGGGGGTTGCGTTCCAGAGCCACCCGCGAAATAAGAAAATCCGTGAAGTAGAAACCATATGTTTATATGGTTATTTTTATATTGTCATGCTTGGGTCACAGATTTGCGCAGAAACACAGGAGGTTGTAGAGAGACAGGAACGTTATTCAAACACTGCAAACAAACATTTGTCTCTTTTTCAAAAGTTTAAACTGTGCTCCATGACAAGACAGAGATGACAGTTCTGTCTCACAATTAAAAGTATGCAAACATATCTTCCTCTTCAAAGGAAACAGAGAGGAAAGCAAACAAATCAATAGGGCTGTTTGGCTTTTAAGTATGCGAAGCACCGTGGCACAAAGCTGTTGAAGGCGGCAGCTCACACCCCCTCCGTCAGGAGCAGGGAGAGAGAGAGAGAAAAACAAAGTCAAAAATCAATACGTGCCCTTTGAGCTTTTAAGTATGCGAAGCACCGTGCAGCATACTTAAAAGCTGCACACAGAAGGTAGCAACGTGAAGATAATCTTTCAGCATTTTTAGACGAGCGTCCGTATCGTCTAGGTGTGCGAACAGCCCCCCTGCTCACACCCCCTACGTCAGGATCACAGATAGTCAGCGCAAGAGAGAGAGAACGAAAAGTAAGTTGGGTAGCTTCGCAGTCATCTGCCAATAGCGTCCCTTGTATGAAATCAACTGGGCAAACCAACTGAGGAAGCATGTACCAGAAATTAAAAGACCCATTGTCCTCAGAAATCCGCGAACCAGCAAAAAATCCGCGATATATATTTAAATATGCTTACATATAAAATCCGCGATAGAGTGAAGCCGCGAAAGGCAAAGCGCGATATAGCGAGGGATCACTGTACTAACAGAACATTAGCAACACGTATTTTATAGCATTACACACCAAATGCGAAACATTATAAACAGATACTATGTAACATTTCAACCCAAATTCAAAACGTTTCATTTGAAGTTAGAAACAAAGATTATCAACAAAATATCCTGTTTAACATCATGGAAAACAAATCTAGTAAACAGCAGGTCCTACCTTACTGCACTCATTTCTGCAGAATCCGCCTCTGAGCTTTCGCAGTTACAAAGTCATTACTGACATCCACAAACATCGCTTTTCCCACAAGCTCCCGATGGATGGACAGGCTTGCAGGGCTATTTAGTCTTTCTTAATACATTGTTGTGTGCAACCAAGTCATTTCTCATGGATTTCAGACTGCGGCCTTTAAGGACCGCTCAGTTAGGCACTCTGGAGTGAATGCTATCTGGCTGAGGTGGGAGGCAACTTGAATCCTGTGGTGGGCAGTGGGACACTACAAGCAGCAAACTGATTTGCAGAGCAGCCCACTTGGTTCAAGTCATCATGCTTATCTCACCTTCTAAAGCCCCATGCAGTTCTTGCCGATGCTCTTGTTAATATCGTTACCAAAGGGAGCCGTTACATTAACACTGAATTTCCGCATAGACAATCTAGGGCCCACCACAAGCCCAGGCACTGGGACAAGTGTTCCTGTCACCCTGTCAGTGCCCCTGCATAGTCACGGGGCTTCAGATCACTGTTTTTCACGTCACCTTAATGCTCCATGGTCCACACTTATAAATGAACATTCAACCAACACGAGTGTTCAGTTGTAGTGCAGGACACTAAGGGCTACGTCCACATTCCTATGTTTTTTTTATTTGAAAACACAGATATTAGTCTCCATTTTCACCCTTCATCCACACTTATCCTGGTGTTTCTAACCTCCGAAAATGGAGACGTATGAGAGATGTACACTTGTGAAAAATGCAATGTGAGTGGATGAAAACGTAGACTTTTCAAAACATAAACTTTAATTGTGCTGGATATGTTCATAATTATTATGTAGGCCTTCCCTGATTGGATCCTGACCATTAAGATGTCTCAATAACCTGATTGGACACCTCTCACACGAGAAAATCAAAATTCCAAAATAGTGGACTGCTTTCTCCGAACTGCCTGACTTGTTACACCTAATTTGATTCATGCCAAATTTCTGATTTGGAAATTTGTATTTAAAGTCTGTCCAAGAGAATGTGATCACAGCAATAAAAAGTGTTGCTTACCTGTATGCATTCCATTTCGCACAGTTGACATAAAACACACAATTTAAATATTGCATACATGCGTTGAAGGCAAATAATTGACCAGACGCTACAGTTTTGTGATAAATCTTTTAGTTGGTGATTTTATTATCCCTTCAAGGGTTTTTCCCACTCACAAGTGCATGCCCAGTGAAGGCGAAGGTCTACGTCATATTTGTGTCTAAAGGTGGAGGTTTATTACTGAGTGAATGCTGGTAATTTCTTCCATTGCTTAAAACCTACAGAGAGTATCAAAATGATGGTACAAAACAACTTTTGTAAGTCACAGTAGTACAGACAGCAAAACCTTTATCTATGACATATGTAAAATGTCTAAAACATTGAAATTCACACATTAGTACCCAATTTTAATTTTTTTTAGGGGAGATATTCAGGTGGCCCTGAAGATAGCCAAAGGCATGGATTCCTACCGCAAAGCTGCGAGATCGGAGGCCAGGATCCTAGCACACATTAATTTGTGCGACCCAGAAGACCAACAGTATGTTGTCAGTGAATTCCTTTCATTATTAATTATGAAGTAATTTTTCTGCAGAAAAGGTTCAACCACCTCTGCCAGGCAGCCTCAAAGTGTGTGTTCTGTTCCTGAAATTAAACCATGCCCAGGAAACGTATCTAATGATCGTTGTTTCCTGAAATTAAACCATGCCCAGGAAACGTATCTAATGATCGTTGTTTCTTGATGCCACACTTTCACATGGAGAGGGATTAACAGACAGACAGAACATTATTTGACCAAGCTGGCCTTTAAAGAAGCTTGATAAATAAGCAATTAAATACATATATATTGTAACAAACAAATACACACACAAGAATTATTATATAGAAAGAAAACCTTTGACTTGGCTGTCATAGTCACAGTCAGGCAGGCATATTGCAGTTGGTATAAAGGAGCTCCAGTAGCATTTTCTTGACACACTTCTGCTGAACGATTCGTTGGCTGAAAGTCCTCAGTGTTAGTGTATCACAAGGAGGAAGTATGGCATTGTTCAGAATGGCACTCAGTTTTCTCTTCAAAGCAGCTAAAAGGCTGCAGAGAACCATGGCCCTTGTACCTCCATCGTAAGTTGCATTAGTTTTATGTGTGAAGTCTGCCCGAAGCAGAACTCCGTCTACTCTACCGACGTGCATTTCTTAAGGTGTCCCCTCTATCTACAGTATGCGATTCAGCACCAATAATGTGTAGAGTTGTGTCATGTTTGGTTAATGAGATGCAGCATTAACACCTTCATCATACAAAACAGTTGTGAAAGTGAAACATTTCAATATAGAAAGATGGCATTTCTTCATTTTGGGGTAGCTGATCCATGGCTTAGTGCCACTGTTCCCCAGTTTTGAGATCAAATGCCAGTCTTGTCACTCACTGTGTGGATTGGCCCATTTCCCCATGATGCTGTGTAAAATGGAGGGATGTGACATCAAGTTTAACAAACACATTAATGATTGGAGCAAGATGATAATTTTTATGAGTACCTCATAGCCTGTGATGGTGCACGCCATTCAAAAGTTGTTATTTAAACTGATTGAATAAAAAAAAATTAAAAAGTCATGTTTAGAGTAAACTACGATTGATGGGCACTCAGTCCACAATGGCCACAAAGCTGTTTGTTCCTGCATAGTGGCAGTCATACAAATGATTCAGAGGTAGAAAACGCTAGTTCAGAAAATGTGGTTTTAATGGAGGACTTGCTCCATCTCCACACTTCCCTGACTGACGAAGCTGCTTGGATTAGCAGTGAAACGTATCTACCTAACAAGAAAGAAGTCCAGTTGCCATGACTCAACTACCAGATCCCTGACCAGAACTGATGAAAGTTTTATCATGGGATACCACCAGGTGGAGCATGCTCACTGGATTGACTTCTAGGCCGTAATCCAAACATGTGATGGGCTCCATGTATCCAAAATAACCTACGATACCCTGAAACGTGTTTATTTTTTTTCCACAGCTCTTGCGTGCAAATGCTAAACTGGTTTCATTTCCATGGCCACGTCTGCATTGTGTTTGAACTGCTGGGTCTTAGCACATATGACTTTCTTCAGGAGAACAACTTCTACCCCTATCCCCTGGAGCAGATCCGACACATGGGCTGGCAGATCTTCAGGGCTGTCGACTGTGTGTAATTTATAAAATATCTGTATTTAAAACTTGGGGATGGCAGCGCATAGGAAATTGGCATTGTTATGTTAAGATGGCCTATGAGTGGCATAAAAGAACAGCAGTGGGCTCACGCCAATTTCTATAGCTAATTCTCATTTTTTTGGTCCAATCACACTTACTGCCTTGTCTTGTTTCTCTCCAATTCTGATTGTGCATGGGCTTCTATAGCTAGTGTAGCTCAAATGCCAATACATTTTTCATATTAGCCCATTTTGTTACATTAACTCTTGCATAGTCACCGGCACTCTGCCTCTGCTTTCTTGCTTCCTTTAGAATTGGGAATTCTTACATTTGTTTTAACACATTTATCTCTTTAAAATGCCTGGATGTTTGTCTTGACTTATTTGACTGATGCGACAGCCTGATCACAGCTGAAGAAATTCAGACATGGGACTACAGAGCATCTGAGGTCGTCCTGGGTATGTACACATTGTTGGGACCAAAACTTCACATCTTTTGCTGGTCATCCACTTTTACTCATTAGAAATGGGGTGAAGGATTGAATTTAATGGTGGAGTGGAGACAGAGGCAAAGTGGTGCAAATCTGAACTCTGACTCAGTTCCAAAGTGTGGAGCTTCCATGTCCTTTCAAGTCCAGTTCTCTTCTTTATCTAGAAACGTGTGCTAACTAGTGACTCGTAGGTAGACCAAGTGTGGGTTTACTTGGGGGTACACTGTGATGGAGTGGCACATACTTAATGAAGCCATAGGAATACGGGAGTGAGAGGGAGCATAAACCAGGTGAATGGACCTTGAACCCGGCCTGCTGACAACTTTAAACACACAACACTTTCCAACCTGCTCATCCAGCTCAGGGTGACTCAGGTCCAGAGCCTATCCCAGTAGCACTGGGAACAAGGCAGGACACATTCCCAGAAGGCGGCACCAGCCCATCACAGGGCCACTTTAGAGCCCCCAATGGAGATTCCTTGCATAAGTACAAGGAGGACAGCAAACCCAAAGGCCTGGAAAGCCCTGCGTGGAAATGTAGCTAATGCCCAGCTCTTTTTACCGTCTTTGCCATCCTAATGTTAAGAGGCAGTATGAGAGAAACTTGGGTGTCTCACTGTGCCAGTGGATTCATTTTGTAATGTCGCTCAAAGTAGCGTCCATTCAAGGAAGGCTGGAGATATCTTTATCAAAGTAAGTAGAAATGCCAAGCTGCCAGAAACGTTACGTTTATGACATCCCAACTGGAAACTGAGAAACAAAAAGAATTAATCACAAAAAATTCAAAAGGAGAATTACCTGATGGTTGAAAGCCTGGCCAGTGCTTATTGAAAGACCCCGGTTCACATTCTGATTTGTATCTCCGGCTTACCACAATTGTAGACCTTTATACATAAAGGTAATGTGAAGAAATATTCAACTGGAAGTTGACAACAACAACTTTAACAATAACATTCTCAGTTGTGATATTAAATGTGCACCCAATATATTTTTTCATAGCTTTAAAAAATAACCAGCATGGAGCAGAGACTTCCAGCATCACATTACCGTTTTGGAATCCTCAAACTGTTCGACATGCTTTTTTTATGCCTTTAAAATGCACATTGGACCCACCAGCTGAAATCCGACCCTTAGGCACAAATAGCTACACCAGCATATTTGTAACAATCCTTTGTTTTTCAGTTCTCAAAGATAAAGTCTCTGCTTTTTCATTAGGGCTTCCTTACTGGTGTTGCATTTCCTTTTATGACCAAAGAAATGGTGCCCGCTATACAACCAGCGGACATGTCTGTGGCAAGGGAATAATGGGATTTAAGTTTCAGTAAGTTGCACTTGTACAACATTTTCAAATGATAAATCATTTTACCATTTTGTCTTTATGTACAGTTCTACATCAGAGTAAACTGATACACACGGACCTCAAGCCTGAAAATATCCTGTTCATTAATTCGGAGCATTCTGTGGAATACAATGACAAAATGGTACACATACTTTTACTGTACTCTCTATTTTTTTAAATAAATCCATAATCTCTTCTCATTTGAACCCTTGTGCTATTTTTAAGAAGAGGTACGAGAAAAAAATTAAGAACCCTGATGTAAAGATAGCAGATTTTGGCAATTCCGTATATCACAATGAAGACCACAGCTCAGAAATTCAGACACGGCACTACAGAGCACCGGAGGTCGTCCTGGGTATGTATACATTGTGGGGGCCAAAACTTCACAACTTCAGCTGGTCATCAACCGTTACTCATCGGGAATAGGGTGCAGGATTTTTTACTTGATTCTCACATTTCCCATCTAGGCTTGAAATGGGATCAGTCATGTGACGTGTGGAGTCTAGGGTGCATCCTATTGGAATACTACCTTGGATATGTGGTGTTCATGGCAAGTTTTATTAAACAAATTCCGTATAATTATATGCTTTGCATTTGAGATTTTTCTCAAAATTGTCCTTTACCTGAATTTGTAGTTTTTACTGTCATACAGAGAGTCACAAACTCATCTTTTTACTGTAAAACGTGCCAAACTCTAAAAATACTAAGTCAGAAGAGTAGAAAGTATAATAATATAAATAATAAAAATGCAAATATTTTATATACTGCCAAATTGTGTCATTTGTGTGGTATATCTTAAAGTATGGTGAAACGCACTATCCAAAGTCACAGTCAGGACAATAATAGTGTGATTCCTTGTGGATTTTCTTTCCAGATTGATCAGCTTTTGAAAAGCACACTGCACATGTGCGATTGACACGAGCGTCACCTTTGGATTTATCAGAATCAGTTTCGATTTCACTGTCTATTTCAATTGCACTGCCTGAAGACAGATTCACTTCATCTTCACTGCTCATATCACTGTCAAGAGCGTTCAACACCTGGGCGGCTAAAAAACGTTTCTGCACCATTGCCTGGGTAACACTTGAGCCTGTTGCTTACACAAGACATGCCTATATCATTTCCTGAGCAATGCTCGGCACTAGCGCTGTTCGAACTTTTATAGTCTGAGTAATCCTTGGGTCTAACGCTTATGTGAGTCTATACAATTGTCCGAGTGATGCTCAAGTCTAATGCTAAGAAGGTTTAATTTTGTACGATATATAGGAGGTTGCATGGTTTCGTCTTTTCTATACACTAGTCTGCTTGTATCCTTGGGATGAGTGGAACTCACCAAATTTGTTACTGGATTGGTCTACTATCATGCCCAAAGCTTAACACGCACAAAAATTTGCATGCACACATAGACCCAATTCACTTAAGCAATGTAAGAAAAATGTGCTGCAGTGCCCATCACTCTACAGTACTCCATATAGGGACTTGCTATCTTTGGCATGAACAACATACAGGAGTGTCTGGATATAACCCAGATCTAAATGTTACTTTGGTCTATAAGAATATTCTAGACACAGGAAAACTTTATATACTACTCACCATCCAAAGATGTTACCACATTGTTGTTCTATTAGAAATGTTCTTCCTCTGTCTGATTCCCCTTTAAGAAAAGAACAGTGGCAGTCTCTCCTGCACCAAGTGCCCTGTAATTTATTACTTCAATCACTCTAGATGTAAAGACAAGTATAGATATTTAAAAGCAATGTGATATTTATTAAAATCAAATAATAGCAATAGAAAAAAAGCAATACAAAATATAAACAGAAACATCTTGGAAAGCTTACTGAAGATTAGCAGCAATGTCAAATGAGGATGTTGTCCTGGGCTGCTTTTAGATTTAGTATTTGGGCTGATATCCAGATGAAATGTTTCCTTCTCTGATGCACCTGTCTGACGTCGCTCTCTGGTCTCTCAGACAGACTGTTATTGATGTCAAAAATTCACGTGGGGCTTCATACTTCATGATACTACTACAGTGGCATGCAAAGGTTTGGGCATCCTTGCTTAAAAAGTCTGTTGCTGTGAATAGCTAAGTCAGCAGAAGATGAACTGATTACAAAAAGGCAGAAAGTTAAAGATTACATTTCTTTTCAGCATTTTATGCAATATTAGTGCATTGTTTTTCTTTTGTACAATTGCATGCAAAGGTTTGGGCATCCTTGCTTAAAAAGTCTGTTGCTGTGAATAGCTAAGTCAGCAGAAGATGAACTGATTACAAAAAGGCAGAAAGTTAAAGATTACATTTCTTTTCAGCATTTTATGCAATATTAGTGCATTGTTTTTCTTTTGTACAATTGTACAGTGAAAAAAGGAAAAGAGCAACATGCAAAAGTTAGGGCACTCTTAATATATTTGAAGTCTTGGGTAACTTTTACCAAGAGCTCAGACCTTATTTACCTTAGCTAATTAGGGCTATGGCTTGTTCATGGTCACCTGTTGGAAACCCCAGATGATGCAAACTGCAAAACTGTGTAAATTCTCTGACTCCTCAAACCTTGTCCCAGAAATCAGCAGCCATGGTCTCCTCTAAGCAGCTGCCCAGAACTCTTAAAAATAAAATAACTGATGCTCACAAAGCAGGAGAAGGCAACAAGAAGACAGCGAAGAGTTTTCAGGTAGCCGTTTCCTCAGTTCATAATTTTATTAAGAAATGGCAGTTAACAGAAAGGTGGAAGTTTGGAAGACCAAGAAAACTTTCTGAAAGAACTGCTCGTTGGATTGCTGAAAAGGAAAATAAAAAAAAACATTTGACTGCAAAAGATCTTCAGGAAGATTTAGCAGACTCTGGAGTGGGGGTGGGCTGTGTTACTATGCAGCAACATTTGAGCAAATATTAAATTCATGGCAGAGTCAGCAGAAGAAAACCTTTACTGTATCCTAGCCACAGATTTCAGTGCCTGAAGTATGTATCTAAACAAGCCTGGTGCATTCTGAATTCAAGTCCTGTGCACTGGTACAAAGGTATGTTTGGAGAGAAAAGGGTGCTGAATTCTAGGAAAAGAAGTTCTCGACAACTATTAAGTATGGGGTGGATCAATCATGCTTTATGCTTGTGTTACAGCCAGTGGCACAGGGAGCATGTCATTTTAGAGGATAGAATGGACTCAAATACCAGCAAACTTTGAAAGCAATATCACACCATCTGAAAAAAAAAAAAAAAAAAAAAAACTGAAGTTAAAAGGAGCATGGGTCCTTCAACAAGATAATGATCCGAAACACACCTCAAAATCTACAATGAAATATACCACAAGAGGGATAAGCTGATGGTTTTGCCATGGCCCCTAAAATCCCCAAAACCTAAATGTTGTTGAAAATCTGTGGATAGATCTGAAAAGTGCAATGCATTCAAGACGGTCCAAGAGTCTTGCAGAATTAGAAGTCTTATGCAAAGCCAAATGGGTGAAAATACACCAAATAAGAACTGAAAGACACTCAGCTGACTACAAAAAGCGTTGATAAGCTGTGATACTTGCCAAAGTGTTACTAAATACTGACCATGACACATTCCCAAACTTTTTCTTCAGGTCCTTTCATTTTTTTTGGAATTTTATACCTATAAATGATGGAAATAAAAATGTAATCTTGCTCAAAATATTAAAACAAATGTTTCAACTTTAACTTTATGCCTTTTGGTGATCAGTTCATCATCTAATTACTTAGCTATTCACAATAACAGACATTTTAAGTAAGGGCTCCCAAACTTTTGCATGCCACTTGTATGAATGGCAACCTATCCTGGTGATGGATGGCTTTGGTTAAAACGTTTTTAATCCTCATACTTTATATGTGCAATCTGTAAAATTGTTTGATCATTTTAAACTAAGTACTATGAATTAAAGAATGTTTAGAGGTAATTAAACAAGAAAAAGAAAATGCACAAATGCATTGGTTGCGGGAAAAAAAGAATGCACATGTAGTTAGTCAGTAAACTGCCAACATAAGTCTTTAAGGTTCAGTGCAGCCCATTTGAACAAAAACTTGTAATTGAGAGAGTGCAGCTTGTTTAGAATCTAGGTGTTCCTGAGCAAGATTTCATACAGACTTTGTTTTTTTAAAACATTTGAACAGTTTTTCTTTTAAATGTTGTTGTCATAATAAAACACTGAACAAAAAAATATAAATTATACAACATATGATTTACATTATACCAAAAGTGAGTATCAGAAAAGTGAAATCTCCCCCTTACCCAGTGAAGTAAGCTGTTTGATAACAAAAAGCCAAAGATATACTCGTACTGTGGTTCTTCTTATTAACTGAAACACCGGAAGTAAAACAGAAAGTCAGGCAGTGGCCCAGTTGACTATTTTAAATTAGCATAGATTAATTCTTCTTTAAGGAAAACACAACAGTAACAAAAAAAAAAACAAACAAAAAAAACAAACAAAAAAAAAAGCACCGTTCCACACAATGAAAATTTGATTTTTTTCTAGTTTTAGATAATAACACATCATTTTTCCAGTTATGTAGGGTGCATTACAGTTCTTCCAGTTAAACACACTTACCTGGTGTGCTTAAGCTGTAGCATAGGAAATCATTGGGAGTTTATTACTAGACAGTTAAATCCTATCTGATGTACATAATAATGCTACTGTGAAAGGAGCTGGAAGTCCAGCACTATCTGAAAGATCTCAATACATACGTACAATATAATGAACTTTCAGTTTTCACCTTTAGGTTAATGAAGTTATTGGTGTCATTTTGGCCATGCTATGGAAAGCCTTGCTAGTCTGTTATGTGTTAGCAATGTAGAGAACAAGTAGAAAAAATGAGGATTTTTATTATACCAGTCTGCTAGATCTTCACACAAGGCTTGGGCCCCATAATAATTTAGTATGGCACTAACGGTGTAACATGTTGGATTATTTTGTATGGGTACTGCTAAACAACCATACACACCATGGGGGTTAGTGACCTAATATGTTGTACAAGGATAATAAAGTGCATGCATTTACTGAGTTCCAATGTGTGCTCTTGCTCTTCTCGAACACATCTACAGACTGGGGTGCCTTTGCTGTTGATTTTGCATGTTCTTTCTGTGTTTGTGTTTCCTTCTACGGGCTAATAGGGTTGACAAGGGTCCATAAATTAGCCCGGTGTGTAAGAACACAGATGTTCAAATGTGTTTCCTACCTGCACATCAATCTTTCCCTAATTACAGAAAACAGGATGATTCAGAACTCTGGTTTAGTGGTGTAATGGTGAGCACTTGTTGCTCTGAGCTCCAGAATACAGGGTTCAAATCCCAGATGTTTGTGTAACATGCATATTCTCATTGCAGGTTTATGCCTAGGTACTCGGGTTATCCTCACCCCAGTGACCGTGACCTAGATTAAGCAGACTGATTGGATCCACATTTTTACAAATATAATACAGTAACACTAAAGTGCAAAAACTAACACACATACGATTGTAAGCAAACAAACCAGAAACCAATCATTGGTTATAATATAAACAAAGACATGGCGGATAACAATAGATACAACATACTGTATAGCCAATGGGGGAGAGGAAAACAAAACTGCAGTTACTACAGTATGACTTTGAAGACTTTGGTTAAATACTTGTGTGTTATCTTTAAATCGGAGGGTTTTTTTTTTCCCTTTTTCTTGCTATAAATAATTTAATTTTGTTAGTCACAGGTTATAAAGCTTGTTTCAGATATTAGTTATAACTAGTTATGTCAACTGCTTTAGGATTAAGGTCAGAGTTTCTCACAGTCTTAATGAAGCTTGATAAAGTGTTTTTATTCTTATAGTGTGACATCCTTTAAATTGTAAAATTTTCAACATTGCCAGGAGTAAATAGCATATGATCAAAGTCTGATAAACAGCAGGATTCATTTTGATAATTACATTTTGAATATGAAAAGCATAACTAATAATGGGATATGTGAATTCAATTAAGGACAATTATTCAACTAAATATTTTACTTTGAATATTGATATATTCTTATTTTTTACACTAATTTTTTTTTTTTTTAGACTCATGACAGCAAAGAGCATCTTGCAATGATGGAAAGGATCCTTGGGCCGATACCACTCAGCATATTCCTTCAAACAAAGTAGGAATATCTTAGACTTGCCCATGCGCTCCTAGTATTTTAGAAAACAAATTAAAAAGTGAAATACCGTAAAGCATTGTATTGAATGTTTCCATATTGATTCCACTTGTTTTTCCTCTTCCCCGTTCTTTAAGGAGGCAAAGATATGTTACTGGGGATCACCTTGACAGCTGTGAATACACTGCAACAAGGGCACAAATCAGGAAACGCTGCAGACCACTGAAGGTAATAAATCACACATAATTAGGAAGAAAAATTCACATGCAATTTAGATGGTAAGCCTTTTTCAATAATTCACAGATTTTAGAATGTCCCAATGTGACAACTTTACAAAAGCATTTACACCAGAGATGCTGTTCCAGACAAGAGTTACTTACTAAGGCACAGTGAGCATCTGGGCCTGCCCTGTGTCATTTATAATGTGCAATACACCAGCCACTGTCCATTTCAAATGCTTAAAATGTAATTACAGGAAATCAGTAAAACAAGAAAAAGCTAAGCACAATCAAAAAAGACCACACTTACTTACAGGCAAGACACAAAGTATGAAGTTTGGTTTGGTTAAGACATTTGGCATAAAACTCCATATGACTTTTGCTTCAGATGCAAATGTTAGCAGTTCCAATTTTTATTGTTGAAAAGGACTATGAAAAGATATTAACAAAATGAAATATTAAGTCAAGGTGTTTTTGGTAAGACAGAATGCAACTGTACTACATATATATGTATAAATCTGAAAATTAACTTAACAGTAATTATTTTTTTTTTGCTCTTCTTAGAACTATCGGACTAGTGAAGATTCTGATCACATTGCATTTTTTGACTTAATTCAAAAGACACTGGAATATGACTCTGAAAAAAGAATTTCTCCATCAGAAGTTCTAAAGCATTTATTTTTCCATCCTCTGCAGCAGACTTCACCATAATGGCTGTCAGCTTCGCTGGTTTCTGTATTTATGTTAGTATGTTTCTATTACAATGGATGAGAGGCTAGCTGCTGGTCACATTTCTCATGATTCTCTGAGCATAAATGCTATAATACGGTTAACACCTCATAGTTCACCTGCACATGGTCTCAAACTCTAGCTTCTGCTTTTTTTTTGTTTGGTTTTACTTGGCACAGGCTATTAGGGATATTTATGAAGTATGCAAACATCTAAACAAGTTCTGTTAATGTAGTTACTAGGATTCAGTAATAAAATTAGGTTTACTTTATTCAGCAGAAGAAATGTGTGATTTTTCAGTGTTCAATATATTATTAGCATACAGTAGCTTTATATCATGGGCATGAGTAGTTGAAGTTACTAAGGGTCACCCCGGCACACTGTGCAAATATCCTATTCATATGAAACCAACAACATTTACCACTACACCATGATGTCTGCCTCAGTAATATCTTATTTTCAAATGAATCCATTGGAAACAGAACATAGTAAATAAAATATTAAAACAAAACAAAAGCTCACTGCCAAAAGTATTGAATTTTAAGCAAATGCATCCTTTTTGAACACAATGCCTATTTTTCTTCACTATAGAGGTAGAGAAAAGCCAAGCAAAATGACACCTTTTATTGGCTAACTAGAAAGATTACAATATGCAAGCTTTCGAGGCAACTCAGGCCCCTTCTTCACTATAGAGGTAAATGTTTGTCCTTTGTACATTGTGAACATTTTGTACAAACCATTATTTTTGAATAAGCCAAATTAATAATGTACAGTAACTTTAAAGGTACAGGTCATTCTGAGTAGAAATTAGTCTTGATGCAGTAAATGCAGTCAGACCTTCAGGTTTATTTCTATTCAGTGTTGTTCTACAAGGAAATCTTGGGAAAAGCATTTACACAGGAGTATAAGTATGAGAGGGTGACAAAGAGCATCCTTAGCATAAACATAGTATCTATCAGCAATGAATGCTTAAAAATTGTGCTTTATAATTGAAAGTATCTATAAAATGTCAGAGGTATTATCCTGCTGCACATCAGTGTACATGCCTGTCAGAAATCAGCTGTTCATGAGGGCATTTTAGTGTACAGTATGGATAATTTCTGAGAGAGACAAGTAAAAAGAAATAAGGTATGACAAACAAAACAGTCAAATTATCCATTAAATAAACCACCTTAGTTTTATAATTGCAATAATGTTATTTAATTTGTTTTCTGAATATTGGTTACAGAGGAACAAATCACACTATACAATAACTGGAACATTTTTACATATAATATCTGAATACATCACTTTCATTAACTTATTTACACATCATCTATGTACAGAAAAAAATTAGTCAGTGCAATGTGAATAGTTTTTTTTACATATATTTACAAAATAAAAATTAATTTAATAAATTTCATAGGAATCCTTAAAAATTAATAACCAAAGTAAATAACAGGCAAGAACAATAAGACTGCACTACCACATCGGATCAGGGCGGCAGGACAAGCAATGGCTTTCATTACTGATATCTCATGTGGCAAAAGAAGAGATATCTCAAGTATCATGTGGCAATCAATACTTAATAGTATACTTGATATTTAATAGTAGTACTCTATTTTAGTACTAGTAGATGGTAGTGTAGACAGTAGTGTATTTTTTCATTAATACACACTTTACAGTTTGTGTTTTTACTTTTACAAAAGTATCAAACAATAAAACGGTTTAAATTAAAGAAAATGGTATTGATGTTTTGGAACTATATTGTCAGAAAATTACAATTCATTGTAATTTTATATATATAAACCTCATGTGATTTTCCAGCATTTTTGATCATCAGTTTAGAAATCTGGGCTTACCAGCTTAAACATCCTTGCATGTAAGGCAGAACTATTGCTATTGCCAAAAATCAGCGCTCAGAACAAAATGACATTCAGCCTACAACGTCATATTCAATTCGATAAGTTGACAATGGCCATAAGAGATAAGTGGCTCATGAATGTGAAATATTTAGCAAACCAATTAATCAAGCAGTGACTAGTTTGTTCATCATTTAAAGATGGAAAACAAAGAGGCAAGAGGTACATTTAAACATAAATAGAAATGTATTTCATGTAAAAGGCATATTTAAGCCCAGAATTTCCAAACATTCAATGTAAGTGAGAAAATGAAAGGTGATTTTATTAAAAAAGGGGTCTGGAATTCAAACACAAAAAAATGAAAAATTAAAACAGAATATTTAATTTAAAATGTCCAAGAAAATAAATAAAAGCAAAGTTGAAAAATACAAACCTTTCCAGATGCATGGAAAATGCACATAACCCCACACATTAAAATAAAATAAAAAGAAGAAAGGAAAAGCAACTTGAAATAAACTTGAAATAATCCATCAATCACTTAACTCTTCAAAGGCTCGGTACAGAATTCAAAGTGTTTCCATTTCTTTCAGATGATGTGTAATACGGAAGTACATTTGAAGGCTCCACTGTCACACAATGGTTAGGGAAAGTAAGCTTGGGACATGCTACTGTTAGCTTTAAATAAGTACACTGCAAGAAATGTCTGAGGTAGCATATAAAAGTTTCTGCTTGCAATGCCAAAATATTAAAAACTGAAATAACTGCCTGTAGTTTAAAAACCAAACACTCAGAACAGGCATGGCCAGGAAAGCATTTTGCATGACACAGTATTTTCTATCATACTTTAACACAAAAAGATTAAAATCCTACTACAGCTGTCCTGAAAGTGCTTTCAACACATTAAATTGAATGGCTGGACAGTAAATGATGTGTTTAGTTAGCTGTCATACTGACATTCCACATATAATGTACCAAGATGCAGTGGCCGTTGAAAAAGACAGCTTGTGCTTAAAGTGTACAGAACTAATTGGTAAAACATGGTTTCCTTTGCTACAGGCTTCAGTGGTTTAGCACAGTTTTGTAGACAAGTCTGCATGTGCAAACAGAGAAAATATCATTGGAGGACACAGTATTTTTTGTAATCGGACTCAAAGTCTTCATCCATACTGCTAGTATCAGCCATTTTCTTTCCATCTATCTTTGGCAGAAACTGTGCATAGTCCACCCCTTGCTGCTCATAGAAGAGAATGTAGGCAGAATCTGTGTCTATCTCATCTGAATGTACCTCCTGCAATGAAATATATAAATCCTTTGTCATTTCACCAGGTAGAAAAAATAAGTTTCATTTTTATATTACATTGAGAAACTTACAGTTCACAAAAATATCTGATTAGTATATACTTTTGTAGTATTTCAAGCAAATCAAATATAAGATCATTGTATCAAATTCTTTTTCAGAAAACGAAATTGAAAACCATTCTAATAAGAGTCCAGAGCTGAAAATGTTATTCATAACATTGTGCATTTTTGTAGTTGCTGCCAAATGTATATAGTATAGCATTGTAAAAAGGAGGAAATGTAATCTTACATATGTGTTTAAACCGATTCATTCAGCAACTGAATGATTATGTACAGATTTATTTTGTGGGGGGTCATTAGCATCAACAATTTCTCTACCTGGCAGTAAGTCAAATTAATTCACTTTCTAGGTCTACCATCTGATAAGACTGTATCAGTCACAACTGAATGACACCATTACTGGCTCAGTGCTGTCTCAGTGTTAAATGCTATCTATTAGCTTATCTTGCTGTATGCTTGTTGCTCGATTAGTGCTGTCTGGGGTGGGCATGTCTTATTAGGGGATTGAACTAGGTAGAGAGGATGTGTCTCTAAATTAGTTTTTTCTCTCTTCCATCATTTTAAAACTACTATGTATAAATTATTATTGGTGCTTTTTATTATTAGGGGACGGTTATGGTATTTTCCACCATTGGACAAGTAAAAAGCACGTTGCCCGGTTTGTTGTCAAGTCATTTTAAAAATTTTCCCACTGTGATGGTGCCCAGGTTCTGGCAGACCCCACAGATTTCAGCTAAAGCATGTGTTGTGAAAGTTTGACTGGTTAAAAAATTTTTGGTCTGTGAATGGACAAGTCGGTTGTGGATTTTGTAAAGGACTAGTCTCTAGCGAACAAACTTGTTGAAGAAGGGGGGTTAGTAGTGAAGCTTTAGTATCTTGTATTACCTTTACAAGTACCAGCAATGAATGTAATAATCTCAAATGAAAAATTACATTCTACTGAATAAACTGCAACACTACGGTTGAGTTATACCTGACATAAACAAGATACCCTTAGGATTTAAAATGTAATCACACAGTTTCCTTTCGGAGGTAAGTGTTTATGATAGTAGCCACTTATGCACAAGGTGTACCGCCAGTGTTGTTTTTGTATGTTAAAATTAACCCACAAGTCAAGCAAAAGCAATAATGGTATTTTTACATGCTCATGATGTGAGAAGTAAGGGGCATAGCCTGGTCAGTTAAAATCTCACAAGGAATGCCAATATGTGTGTATAATCAACCTAGGACATAATCAACAAACACGAGCATGTACTGATAACCATTCGATAACCATTCTTACTCTTGGGAAGTGGGCTAACAATATCTAACCCACCCTTCTCCAAAGAGACATCCAAAATAGGCATCAGTGAGAGAGGAGTCCTAGCAGGTCTATGAGCGGAAATAACTTGACAGTCGGGGCAGCCAATTCAGCCAATAAAAATGTTTCAAAATGTGATCCCTTGTCTTCTCTGTGCCAAGATGACCCCCCAAAACATGGGTGTGAGTAATTTTTTAAAACTGTCTCTCTATGCCTGCATGGGACCACCAACTGTTCAATCAGGCCTTCCCCTATGCAATCAGAAATAACCTGATACAAGAAACCATCCTTAATCAAAAAGTGTGGTGTTTTGATATTTGGGTCCATCCACTCCATACATTGTGACATGTGCTTGTTTAAATGCAAAGTCTAAGCTGCTGTCAACCTGTTCCAGGTGTGCAAACTCTGTCAAGAGTGTCAGTTTTGTTTCTAGCCATTCAAGAAAAAAGATTTCCAAGAAGAGCTTATACTAGTTTATTTTAAAGCAGAAGTTTCAAAACATGATCCCACCAGGCTCACATTAAAAGCTGACAAGATACTAATAAATAAAACTCCATATACAGTATAGTGAATAAAAAACAAAAAAACTACCTTACAGCTGCTGTCGTTGTAACAGTACCATTTGTTATTTGGGTTTTTGGCATATGTCACATAATGTCCACCTCCCAATATTCCTGAATGACACTTAAAGAAAAAAATAGATTAAAGATTTTATCTTATTCCTAACAACTTAACATGTTAATTCTAGAAATTCCTTTATAATAAAAAATTAACAAATACATACATGTTCTTTCTTTTGTGATTAGAATCATGCAAGTGTTACATATATGACTGCTTTATAATTTAATATTCTGGATTAGTGATGAGCAAACCCGCTGAATTTGCTTAACCTAGAGTTCAGTCACATCACGGAAGGAAATGTTCACAAAAATAACCAAACTCCTTGAAATGCATTAAAGTCAACGTGGAAGGGGGAACTGAACTAGTTTTAAGGGGATTATAATGGTGCAATGGTCTTTTAAAGGAAAGGTCTGCCAACAATTCTGAACAGATTATTGTGGCCAAATATGTGATTTCAGCTGTGAGGCAGCAGTACTAACCGTTATATCACCATGCCTCAAACAACAAGACCCAGATGGGACGAATACCACTAATAAAATGCAACAAATGGCCACAAGCTAGCAATATGAAAATAAAAGAGACTGCCAGTCTTGGGGCACACATTAGCCATACCCTGAAGCATTGGCGTGGAACTGGCTCATTCCATCATTTGAAGTTATGGCTCTGGGCACAGCAGGAATCTTTTTTTGTTGTACGTATACATGTGCAGATGCTTCACATTTTCTTCTTTCATCTAGAATAAAGAACCGCCTTGAAAACAGAAATCTTTTGTTTTTAGTTTTTCATGGTGTGTCTTGTGTTTTCTGATAAGGGGATGGGGTGTGGGCTTCTTTAATGTTTATTTTAAGATTGTTGCTAGGCACACGTAAATATAAAGATGTAATGGGAATAATAAGCTGCTACGTTCTAGTTGTGTATTTTATTCATTTTTTCATTTACACTATCATTACCCTAATTAAATGTAGCTAAATGCAATAAATTGCTATAGGTAAAACTGCAACAAATATTATATGATACTAACACTTTTTTTAGGTGACTATAACTCTTTTTACTTTGCACGTAATCTAGGTAATGTATATCTGATTACCTTTTTCTCTATCTCAGTATACAAGATTTTTTTAAAACCTATGCAGAATGGTAATCTGATAGTGTTTCTCAGCCTTTGTGGCTTTGGGATACATTTTTACCATATTAAGTTTACTGACAACCCACACACCGCAATCAAAGAGCGCAGGAGCTTTAAACGACCTTGACTGGAAGAAAGAAATGTAGTTACAGAGGGGAAAATATCGCATAGCACTATTTGGTTGAGGGTGTGGTTTCACTACATCTCATTACCTGAAATGATATTTTTTGTTCCCTCATGTGCTTGCAACACAGAGATGGCAACAATGATACAGTAACTATGGCTGCTACAGCTCTGTAATGTCATGTTGGCCTTTGCAAAGCATCATGTGGTGCTTGCAAAGAAAATGTTTGCCTAAGCCAACAACACAGCAAATCTGCAGGAACATTTTTGGTGAACAATGTCACTGGCGAACACAGCATCCTTTCAGTAGAGAAAGTCATGACCAAGTGAAACCTTTAATTCAGATCTGTACATTTAAACTTTTATGAAGTTGCTGAAGCATTTAAGGAGAGTTTGGCATCACAAAAATGTTGCTGAAAACTTAATTAAATATGACACTATACAACCAGACACAAGTGTGAAAACAGTAACAGTCACAAAACTTGCAGAATGTGTTCCTTTACATTTTGAACTTTTCCAGACCCTTCAAAAATGAGTTTAGTTGGGAAAGCTGGGAATTACTGACAAGTTTACTGTGATTTACTGTTGCAAGTTGGGTATACATGCTTTTGCATCTCACTGGAAAAGGCTGTTGAAGCTGGCAGAGATCATGTTGAAAATAACTGCACCGAAAACAGGGCTATTCAAAAGAATCAAATACTTCAGAAATGAAGTGTAATAATGAACATATAAGTATGTACAGAATATTAGTCATCTTAATTTGTTTTCAGATTTTTGCACTTGAGGAAAATGAAGGAATGCATTCATTGTTGTCATCTCAATCATCAGCAGTGACATACTACAAAGAGTCTTTGAAATTGAAGAGGATTGACACGAGGGAAACATTTTTAGGATTACTAAAAAACTGAAAGAGTTCTTTTACAGATTAACTTACACTGCATATTCAAATGATGCTTAGTTAGTGAGTAATAATTTTTAAAAGTATTCAATTCTTTTTGCATCACCCTGTACATCTGTGACTATGTCCAAACAATTCTATAATAAATCACAAGAAAATAAAACTTAAAAACTTGCTGGGCAACACTGTTGATACTGTTTCTACTCTTCATTAAATATTTGGATTTTTAAAGACAAACCACAATTTCAACAACAATCTGCAGAAATTAAAAGTACACAGATATGGCCAAGGTTAAAAGGGTAAAAATATCAATGTACTTACTGAAATTGCATATAAGTTGTATATAGGTTTAAGACAGATTTCCTCTCTTTGGTCATCATTGCTGTCTTCATCAGCTTGGTTTTCAGCATGGCCATCACTGCTGCTACTGTTAATAGAGTCAGTTGGTTCCTTTTCTGACAGGGTACCATTAACCAAAACTGCCTCAGTGTCTTTGGCTGACAGGTCTCCTAGTGATGAGTCACAAGAATTGCCTTCAGCAATACCGTTTTTATTGCTGGCATTGACAGCACAGTCTGAAGAATCTTTTTGGCCAAGATCTGGGCTTCCATCCCTGCTACAGTCCAGGTTTTCTTTACTAGCAGACAGTTTGTGCTTTCCTCCTAGTTGTGGCAAACGTAGTCGTCCTCTTGGTTTCACCACAGTTTTTGGACTATTGCACACATTACTACTTTTGCTGGTTGATATATTAGCTTTTTGTCCTGGTGAGGGAGGGACTGAAAAAAACAGTGCATTTGTCAGGAATAGGACAAACTTTCCTTTTAGAAAAGTTTATTAGAACTAAAAGCTGCAATTTAATAAAAGAGAAATTAAAAATATAAATGATACAATACCATATAGTAAAAAGTAAGTTATCAGACTTAATTGAAAACCACTTTAAAAAAAAAAAAAAAAAGGGGGCTCTAGACGACTCTTAAACAGGGATTTCTTTTTGATGGAGCAGTGGCTTTTCCTATTTTATGCTGCTTCTATTTCAGCTCCAGCTTCATTTGAAAGCAGGCAAATTTACCTGGCCTATCCTGAGGCAGGCATTAATTCCATAAAAATGTTCATTTAGCTAAGTTGCCAAGGAACATGGGTATATTTCAGGACATAAACTGAAATACATTCTTTGTTTAAAATAATAAATAAATAACATTCTTCACATCTTCGACAGCTCTGTGAGAGAACAGTGCTATTTTCTACAATGTGGTGTGCTGGGCTGGTAACATCACTTCAAAAAAAGGCCCTCTGAATAGACAGGATAATTAAAAGGGAAAGCTCAGTTTTGGGACACATTTGGACCCCTTAGAGGTACTAGCTGTCCTGGTATGCCATATCTGCAATTTTTTTAAACAACAGATGCCTATAATTTCTTTATATGTTGCTCAGAGAAACAAGATGAATTTGAGAGTACAAGTTATCAAATTAAAACATCTGTTTTGATGGTTTTACTCAGGCTGTGTTGATTATCTTATCACTTGGAAACAGAACTTTAACAGCCAGCCAATCAAAGTTGCACAATAGCCCACGTCATATCACAAAAATGTGTAATGTTAATATAAATATGGCTTGACCAATGGACCAGGAGAAGAACGGAAAGAGGAGATAAGGAGAAACAGCAAAGATAGGAAGGATGTCAGAAGTGGGCAAAGGCAACATCCAAAGAGACCAAGAGATGTGCGACTGATCATCAACTAAAGCAACAAATGAATAACACTGATTGCTAAGTCAAAAGCTGCTCCAGGACAGCTTTTAATCCTTGACATTCATTTTCTAAAGACTAATTTGCTACTTAGATTTCCTATTATAGTTTTTTCTACTGGCATTATTATTATTATTATTTAATATATACCAAGTTGCTTTTAAATTTCCATACTTTGTCTTTATATCTAGACTGACTGAAATAATAAATTGAAAATTAAGACACCTGTATGGGGATTGGTATATTACTTTCCCGTAGGGTTTATCAAGGCTAAGGTCACTCCTCAAAAGAAAAGACAACTGTGGTAAAAGCAGTGCATATTGTTTGGATGGTAAGTGGCATAACCAAAAAGTGTTTTAATCGTGTCACAATGACACCCATATATTCGTCAGTGCTGGTGATACCAAGTTCTTAAGTCGAGAATTCTATAGAAAATCATTAGACATATTATGGCTCCATTGTCTATTTAAGGATATCTATGTTTGAATGCGAAGGGAATTCTAAGTAGAAAATTGCCGAGTGACTGACAATTAGGCTTTCACCTGAGGCTTTGTCTACAAAATCCCTATGTGTATGTGCATCTGTATGTGTGATAATCTTAAAAGTGCAGGAAATAGGCCAACATTGCCATTATGAACAATTCTGCATATCATCTCTCTGACACACTAACACCAAGTACTTTCAGCCAACTAATCATTCAGCAGAAGTGTGTCTTTAACTGCCAAGTCAATAATCTATATATATAATTCACTAAGCCAGAAGACAAGTAGCCGACCATGGAAAGCACGCCGGAAGGGGCGTGGATTCACTAAACCGCCGACAAGTAAGACGCCAATGGCGCACGCAGGAAGGAGCCACGCCCACCAACTCTTAGACCATTGGATACGACGAAAGAATCACAGAGCCACGCCCACCAACTCGGACGCGAAGCCAAGGGAAACATGCCGTCATTTCTGTTTGTCTGTGCCACAGTACAGTTGCAGCTCTGAGCCACGTTGACTTTTCATTAGTCAACCTCAGTGGAACCTTGGTTCACACAGAGGCAGCACCAGAGAGATACAGAGGCGCACACACAGGCAGCGCGATTGAGAGAGCCGCGCACACACAGTCAGCGCCAGAGAGACAGAGGGGCGCGCACGCACACACACACACACAGAGAGGCAACGCCAGAGAGAGACAGAGGCACACACAGGCAGCGCAAGTGAGAGCCGCGCAATCCTTTAAAACTGAAGTTAAAACACAATGAAGGAAGCAGTCTTTAAAACCCAATAAGCCCTGTGCCTCATTTTCATTAGCTCTCACCTGCTTCAGGCCCTGCAACAGTCGAGACGCTCTCTCTGCAGCTGACCTTCTCTGTGCCTGACTCCACTACTGTCAGTCGCCTGATTAAAAATGGCCTTTTGAAGGGGAGCTATGGACCCGCTATACCACAGGAACACATTGCCTTCGAGCCTGCTCTCGCTCACTGTAACGTACCGGCTTTCTCTCTCTCCTCACTCGCTCACATACTGCACAGGGGAGAAATGCCCGAAGCAGAGAGACAGAGGGGGTGAGGGCTCGCGTGCTGCTGAGAGAGAGAGAGAGGGCTCGTGTGCTTCTGAGAGACAGAGAGACAGAGGGGGAGGGGGCTCACGTGCTGCTGAGAGGGGTGGGCTGGGGAGGCTGCATGCTGCTGAGAGAGAGAGAGGGGGGGGCTGGGGAGGCTGCATGCTGCTGAGAGAGAGGGGGGGCTGGGGAGGCTGGTGCTGCTGAGAGAGAGAGAGAGAGGGGGGGCTGGGGAGGCTTGCGTGCTGCTGAGAGAGAGAGAGAGGGGGGGCTGGGCGGGCTGCATGCTGCTGAGAGAGAGAGAGGAGGGGGCTGGGGAGGCTGTGCTGCTGAGAGAGGGGGAGGGGGCTCAAGTGCTGCTGAGAGAGAGGGGGGGCTGGGGTGGCTGCGTGCAGCTGAGAGAGAGAGAGGGGGGGCTGGGGAGGCTCGTCGTGCTGCTGAGAGAGAGGGGTGGCTGCGTGCTGCTGAGAGAGAGGGTTGTGGGGGGGGGGGGCTGGGAAGTAACTTTCACCAGCGTGGCCTCCATTGTCACAGAGGATCCCGCTTTCAGTCACAGACAATTGTATGTTGCTCTCTCCAGAGGTCCATCTTTTCATTCACTCACACTGGTATCCACAAACCCACCCCATTTGGACAACTGTGTTGTTCAGCAAGTGTTCACCCATCAATACATAATTATGCGGCGTATGTTACGCCGTGGGTTGGCTAGTTTTCTTTATTTCTTTTCAGTCATTCTGGTGCATGTTCAGACCACAGAGTGCATATATGATTTCATTTTTATCTATTAATTAAAAAAACTTAATTAACATGGACAAATGGACAAATTTCCACTGGAGATAAAGTTCTATCTGTCTGTTTATAAAACTGTGGTCTTCAGATGCAAAAAAAAAAAAAAAAAAAATTAAGGTAAAACTTTCAGGTATAGGGCTCTGAAACCCTAAAATGTCCCATTCAGCAAAATTAAGAGACATTGCAGCCCCTATCATGAAAACTCATGATATTAGCATTATTGATTTAAAGATTCTGTTGTGGCTATTCAGATCTTGTTTTTAAATTTATAATTCTAGTTCATTGGATTTACAGAGTCTTGCCAATTCTCTTTCTCCTCCTCCTAATTTCCTGTATTGGTACATTATGACGCTGCCATTTTGATCAACTTATTTCTTCTAATCTTGGAATAGATTCATGCAGAACAAAAGTCATATTCAATAATACAGTGTAGCATAAGTAACAGTTATATTAATAACAGTAATCATATTATCACATGTATAGAGTACAGTGAAATTGTTATTTATACATCAAAAGAAATGTTCATTTTAAAATACAATGTACTTTTTTTTTCTTGTGAGTGGAGTCAGTTAACTATAGGGACAATTTACATTTAGGCATCCTCTCTTATACATTCTTCCTGTATAGTATGGCACTTGTTTCAATTAGTTTACAATCTGATGGTACAAATGAACTGAAAACAGTACGGATACACACAGGACCACAGCTGTTTCGTGCAGTTTACAACTTAATGGTAAAAAAGGATACACAGAGGATTAAAGCTTTTGAGTAAAGTCATCAATCACTAGGCCAGCTAGCAAATATACATGGGATTTCAACATAAATAATGCCTGTCTGAAAGATCGAGGAGGAATGACACAGGAGGTGACATCAGAGACCAAAACACACCAGAAACAGAGAGAGAGTGAGACCTTTCTGTTTGGACATGGGAGAACATAAACTTATGCATCATATTGACTGTTGAATTAAAAAGCTGCTTAGAAAAACGTCCACCTTTGACACTGCTAATTTTCAGTAAGCTTTTCTAACACCATGTATATACCCAGACTTTTGCTATTCTGTTTTCTATTGGTATTATTACGGTAGCATTTAAACCTCAAGGTAAGTCTAAAAATTACTTGAAACAGCATACCTTTCACACAGCTGTTAACAGCTGCTGTGGATGATATAATGAAGTCACTGTTTCCAGGGCACGGCACTGTAGATTCATCCCATTTTCTTGGCCTACATTGATCATCTACCTGAGGAAAGTCTTTGTTAGCTTGACAGTGACTGAGATCTCGTGGGACCAGAAAAGCACTAGCGTCAAAGTTTTCACAAGGAAACTTCACAATTTTTTGGGACTTAATCCAGCGACCATTTACAAATTGAAAGCGCTTCAAATGTACAATCTGAAGAGGGAAAAAAAACAAAACAAAAATTAATATATAATTTTAAGGTAAATGTTATCAACATTAATAATTCTTAATATCAGAAGAAAAGAAGAAAACATGTCTAACGCAGAAGTAAAATCTCTGCTATCCCATCATCCAGGGGCCATTCTGCAGAATAAATTATATCGAATCAGAAATTAATCAACACACTAAGATAAGAGAGCCACCTGGTATTATGAAGGCTACAGTTGGAATTTAGGACATTATGTTCAAGTCTATTTAATAAAGAGTCTGAAAAGAATAATTTGGCCACCCTAAAACCCTATAACATTAAAACAACAGTGATATTCTAATTTTACACTTTTTAGAAACTTAACATAATGAAATGGAGAACCACAGCGATGAAGTGAGTAACACCACAGTCTTAAGCATCTAGCATAACCAAGGTTCAAATCTTGAGTCTGGTTGCTTTCTGTATGGAGATTGCACATTATTCTCCTGTCTGCATTAGTTTTACTCCTGATACACATCCTTGTAGAAGGAAAATTAGAGTAAGTTAGGTGGTTAAAAGTAACTGGTATGTCTGTTATGTAAGTGTGTATATGTGTGCGACCCTGCTGCTTCCAACACTGTACTGGATTACTTTCATATTCTTGAACTTTCTCCCATGTGTATCGTGCTTTTTTTTTTGAGCCTTTCGAATTCCACTGCTTTCATAATCTCTAACCTGCTTTGCATGTGTATAGCGCCAACGTTTGTGAACGTCTTTATGAAGTTCTACTTTGTTTTTTACTCTTTGTCGTTTAATTCTCAGCCCGAATGGACGTGCTTTTTTTCAATTCCACTTGTTCTGGGCTGATAATTACTTTCCTTATATTCTGAATTTGCACCTAGATTATTCTTTTTCTTTTTTGCTCTTTATTCTCTCCAACGCTTTTGAGTCTCTTTTCTCCGTGCTGCTTTCTTCTTCGCTTAGTCGTTGACGTTTCATTTATTGAGTATTGTCCTTATATGCTTTATATGCGCCGAGACCCTGGATCTGTGTGTGCTCAAATCCTTTACACGACTGAGTGTTTTTTTTTGCCCGTTGTCTTATCTGATATTGGTTGTAAGTAGGGCGTGTCTTGCAAGAATCTCATGTTCTACGTCATCGCGAGATGGTCCTGAGTCAATCTCTTGGCACAAAGTCTTATGTTTAAGGTCCCCGCGAGACGCTCCATGGCCATTCTCTTTCGTCTCGCAGGTCTTTTAAGTGTCTTCCGTGATTTTAATGTGAAGATCACGTCTCGTCTCCCATCTTTCTCTCGCAGAATTTTTTTTTATAATAGAAAGACTAGTTGTCAGAAGCTTTTTGGAATTTCTAAGAGCTCTTATATATTAAAAATGTTATTGGATACAAAATTTTAAACAAAACTATTAAAACTGTCAGTGTTTTATGACACAAAGATATATAGAAAGTACAATTTTTAAATTAACATTTTAAATGAAACAGTTATCTTATTTCTACAAAGAAAAATAAAGGATATAAACCAGTATTGGCGGCAATCTCCACAAGTCCAGTTTCTTTGTGGCCAAGCGATGAGTCTTGCATTTTGAACAGTAATACATTTCATCTTCACCCAACTCTTCCTCATTTGTGAATGCTCTTAAGCAGCTGTCCAGATTGATAGGTTCTGCTTGAGCACGTCTACTTAGTTCAACACTTTCATGTTTCTCTACAATCTAAAAATAGCATAAAACATTAGCACTCATCTGCATTTTGACAACTCAAAGATGATTTTTTTCATTGTAAGAATTCCCATAAAAAACTATTTACACTGTTTGATTCATTTAAATTTTTTATTCAACTTTTAACCAGAACATTAAAATTATGGGAAATTGTTGTAATTGTTTAAAGGTATTCAACAATGTAAGAAGTTGTTTAGGATATATGTAACAAATACTGGGCCTTAGGACAGTAAAAATATTAAAAGAATTACTGACCACAAATATGGCAAAATATTTTGATTGTTTGAGATGTTCCTTATGCAAGAATTGTTCTATCTTTTGAGATGTGCATAGTACTTTGAAAGTAAGGAACATTTTTCATATCACCAGGGTCATAACACAAGTTAAGAAGTTCTACAAAACAATAACTGCCATGGAGACGAGCCAAAAGTGTACTTTCCTTCATACCAAAATTAAAACATTAACTACCATAAAGATAGCACAAAAAACATTAAAATTCAGGAGCATATCAGTGTTATGAAAAGGCACTAAACATGTAAGCATCATGATGGACAGCTATCCATTATTTTTCCTATTCCACACCTGTGGCTCCTCCTGGTGTTTTTGCTACACGGACAGAAAAATCTTCCTAAATGCTTATATATACTGCACCTAGAAGTAAGCAAACACCAATTTCAAAGGTCACAGTCTGTTTGCATGGTAAGGGGCCATGTTGTTTAAGATAACACATCATTAGTGTATACCAGAGAAACATACACTACAGTGAAAAAATTTTTTTTAATTATGAATAGCATAAAACCTCTAAATGCTGATCCCTTCATTTGCTTTTATAAATTTTATTTTTATTCTTCCTAACCCTTTAACATCCAATAATAAATAACAATTTAAACACAAGAAATGCACATCTGCAGGCAGATCATAACATTGCATCTGAAATCATCCATTTCACAGACATATTTAGGCACTGAAATTACAATACATTTGATGAACATATTGGCTTATGTTTAGCATGCTTCATTACTCCGTGTCTTCTCTGCTTTAAATGCATACATAGCTGATTAGTGTGTGCAATTTTCCAAAGCCCACAGCTTCAAGGAATCTATCTAGTAGCCAGGCAAAGAAATGTTATTTGTGGTACACACTCCACTTCTCCCCAATTTAATTCTGTCAGAAAAATATATTGTTGTTTATGGGGAAATTCCATGTAGTTTGCAACCTTTGACATAACTGGGTTGTGTTTTGAACAAAGTTGCACATTTTGTACCAGTCATGGAAGAATGCAATTAAAAATTCTAGTCTGTACACCCCATCTATGAATTTACTGGTTTTGTATCCACATTTACTTCTAAAAAGCTAAGAAATAGAAAATGTATTTATTATTATATGATTTAATTCTACTGTAAACCAGTGTTTCCCCACCTCGGTCCTGGGGGCACACTGTGGCTGCAGGCTTTTGTTCCAACCAGCCTCTGTTTTTAATTGGACTCCTGGGCTAATTAAGTGATGTGTTATTTCCCAAGTTCTGTGTTTTGGGAACAATATAGAATCTAGAAAACTAAGTTTGGTAAAAAAAATAAATAAATATATTGTATATATATATACTAGGGGGCTCCGCCCCCTGCTCGCTTCGCTCGCCAACCCCTGGTGTTGGGAATGACAAAGAGCGTGATGTATGAATGAGATATAGAATAGTGTGACGGTGTAGATGATGCAAATAGAAAGCAAACAATAAAGTGTGTGGCACAGTGTAAAGGTTTATTTGAAAATTTCTTTGTACACGCCGTTTAAGTGTAAAAGGTAATTCCAGCTCAGAACTTGTAAGGTCATTTAAGATGGTTATTGTTGTGATCAGAGTCAAGTTTGTCAGAGCTTAGAAAGAGTTGTGTCTTTCCAATGACTTGGGTATTTATGTTTTCCACATTAATATTTTTTGGACATAATATAGTGCGTTGTGTTAAAAGGGGCATTTGGTCTAATGAGATTGCTGTTCCAAATCTCTCTGTAACTAAGTCGTCGCAGATAAAGGCTTGAGGAATTGTAATAATATGTGGCTGAAGTCCATCTGTATTGGTGAGTGTACCATCTCTCAGCTGTAATAAGCAATTGTTATGATCTGGTTCTGGACATCGTATCTTTTTTACTAACTGTATCTTTTGAAAGCAATGCCAATTGTCTGCGTATTTTAAGGTGCACTAAACAATAGCTGAGTGCATGGCATCTGGAAGAATAGCTAATCACTGTCTAAAATCTCCTCCTCATAAAAGTACCTTTCCTCCAAATCGAATGTTATTATTTATAAACGTTTGTTCATGCCATTGAACATTCATCAATAAACAACATTTTTTCAAGACGGATGTCACGTGCAGTGCCACCGTTAATGTTCATAGTGGATACCGATTTGTAGGATGTAATGTAGTTGATAAAGATTTCACTTTCAGGTACATCGTCAGTTATAAGCTTCTGTAGATATTCAGTATATGAATGTAAAGAAGGCAGTCTAATTTGACCCTTTTGACAACAACGTGTAAATGTATAACTTGTATTGCCAGTTGTTTCTTCAGGGAAGTGAACTGAATGACAATGATTGCAAATAACATTCATTAATCCGAATGAATTTTCCTGGTGTATGTTTTGCTTGTGCCGTTTGAGAGGTGCGTTGTTGCATGTGTAGTATTTGGGACGTGTTGTTTTGGAGCTGTAATCGATTTGCCTGTGCTGTGTGAGAAGCCCGTTGTAGCCTTCGCTGCCATTAATGTATGTCTGAGACGGGAGGTGTTTCGTTTTGAATCCGTGCCTGTTGCGATGCAGCACTTTGATTGATAGTTTGCGTCATGTGGATCTAGGATGTAGATTTGTGCATATTAAATGAACTATTGTAGGATCTAATGCAGTTCATAAAGTTTTTACTTTTAGGTACATCGTTAGTTAGAAGCTTTAGTTGAGCTTTGCGTTTTTGGAGTCGAGTCATTTTTTCTTTTAGAAATATGGATAAGTAATAAGGAGTATTGCACTCACTGTTAATATGGAGCCTTTTCTGCGGTTGAACGGTTAATAGTGCCTTATTGTAATGAGATCCACCTATGCTGCATAGCCGTCTATTTTGTTGTCTCTTTTGTGTTCGTGTGTTTGTTCCTGTTATCCTTTCCTTTTCGTTTTGTACCCGTGACCGTGTATTCATGACTTGTTTCTTTCTCAGCATGCGAAATATGGATAAGTAATAAGGAGGATCGCAGTCACTGTTAATGTTTCCTTTTCTGCAGTTGAACGGTTAATAGTGCTTTATTGTAAGGAGATCCACCTATGTTGACACCTATGCTGCCTAGTGTGAAGGTGTTGATGTTCACTTTAGAATATGTGGCTTTGGGTGTCACTTCTTATGGATGTGTGTGTGTGTGTGTGTGGGGAGTGGGGGGGTGGGTTGAGGATTGTTGTCGCGCGAGCGTCTTCTTTCTTTTTGTGTTCCTGTGTCTTGTTGAATCCCCCTCTTGGTGTGTGTCCCGTCCGGTGCCTATAGAGGGGGGGGAGGTTGGGGGGGTGCCTTGCTGTTGTGCGCGAGCCTCTTTTTTTTTTTGTGTCTAGTCTCGTGTGCAATGTGTTTCGTGCTTTGCCTGCGTTTCCTCATTTCTCCATTTTTCCTGTGCTCACTCCTTTTTTCTGTGGTCTTGTCCGCCTCTCGCGGCCCCTCATCCGCCTCTCTCGCCCTCTTTTGTCCGCCTTTCTCGGCTCCTCAGCCGACTCTCGCGGACTCTTTTTGCGCCTGCGCAGTACGTCTTTTTGCAGCTACGGCCCATTGCCGGATGTGCCTGCGTCCATCATCCGGTTTAGCATTCTCGGTTAGTAATATGGATAGATATATATATATATATATATATATATATATATATATATATATATATATATATATATATATATACATACAGTGGGTACGGAAAGTATTCAGACCCCCTTCAATTTTTTCACTCTGTCATATTGCAGCCATTTGCTAAAATCATTTAAATTAATTTTTTCCCTCATTAATGTACACACAGCACCCCATATTGACAGACAAAAAAAAAAATTTTTGAAATTGTTGCAGATTTATTAAAAAAGAAAAACTGAAATATCACATGGTCCTAAGTATTCAGACCCTTTGCTCAGTATTTAGTAGAAGCACCCTTTTGAGCTAATACAGCCATGAGTCTTCTTGGGAAAGATGCAACAAGTTTTTCACACCTGGATTTGGGGATCCTTTGCCATTCCTCCTTGCAGATCCTCTTCAGTTCTGTCAGGCTGGATGGTAAACGTTGGTGGACAGCCATTTTTAGGTCTCTCCAGAGATGCTCAATTGGGTTTAAGTCAGGGCTCTGGCTGGGCCATTCAAGAACAGTCACAGAGTTGTTGTGAAGCCACTCCTTCGTTATTTTAGCTATGCGCTTAGAGTCATTGTCTTGTTGGAAGATAAACCTTCGGCCCAGTCTGAGGTCTTTAGCACTCTGGAGAAGGTTTTTGTCCAGGATATCCCTGTACTTGGCCGCATTCATCTTTCCTTCGATTGCAACCAGTCATCCTGTCCCTGCAGCTGAAAAACACCCCCACAGCATGATGCTGCCACCGCCATGCTTCACTGTGGGGACTGTATTGAACAAGTGATGAGCAGTGCCTGGTTGTCTCCACACATACTGCTTAGAATTAAGGCCAAAAAGTTCTACGTTGGTCTCATCAGACCAGAGAATCTTATTTCTCACCATCTTAGAGTCCTTCAGGTGTCTTTTAGCAACCTCCATGCGGGCTGTCATGTGTCTTGCACTGAGGTATGTGTGGAGACAACCAGGCACTGCTCATCACTTATCCAATACAGTCCCCACAGTGAAGCATGGCGGTGGCAGCATCATGCTGTGGGGGTGTTTATCAGCTGCAGGGACAGGACGACTGGTTGCAGTCGAGGGAAAGATGAATGCGGCCAAGTACAGGGATATCCTGGACAAAAACCTTCTCCAGAGTGCTAAGGACCTCAGACTGGGCCAAAGGTTTACCTTCCAACAAGACAATGACCCACACAGCACACAGCTAAAATAATTTAAAATAATTTAGCACACAGCTAAAATAACGAAGGATTGGCTTCACAACAACTCTGTGACTGTTCTTGAATGGCCCAGCCAGAGCCCTGACTTAAACCCAATTGAGCATCTCTGGAGAGACCTAAAAATGGCTGTCCACCAACGTTTACCATCCAGCCTGACAGAACTGGAGAGGATCTGCAAGGAGGAATGGCAGAGGATCCCCAAATCCAGGTGTGAAAAACTTGTTGCATCTTTCCCAAGAAGACTCATGGCTGTATTAGCTCAAAAGGGTGCTTCTACTAAATACTGAGCAAAGGGTCTGAATACTTAGGACCATGTGATATTTCAGTTTTTCTTTTTTAATAAATCTGCAACAATTTCAAAAATTCTTTTTTTTGTCTGTCAATATGGGGTGCTGTGTGTACATTAATGAGGGAAAAAATTAATTTAAATGATTTTAGCAAATGGCTGCAATATGACAAAGAGTGAAAAATTGAAGGAGGTCTGAATACTTTCCGTACCCACTATATATATAATGACTACGAATATATATATTCGTAGTCTGAGTCTCGACGACCATATATTAAAATGTACCAAGCAGTTATATGGGAATAATGTATTTTTTTCTTTTTAACAATATTTTCATCTTGATTTTCATTCTACTTTTCCATTATATACTAATTAGTGGGTCTAATGCTAAAGTAATTGCAGCCTTTGATTATTAAGTGTTGTTTGCCAGCGTGTCTGCTCTGCTCATTTTTAATTATTATTAATAGGATACAACAAAGGGGAAAAACTGCACAGAGAAAGGGCAAAATGTAATGAAATCAACATAAGAGAGTTAAGCATTTAAATCTATAGCAAAAGCAGAAATATTTCTAAATGTCTTATAAATGTAAAAATAATGCTGTGCTTTTCTGAATGTAGAATAAAAGAAAAAAAACAGCTAATTAAATGAGCTAATTAAAAACCAGCTAATTAAATGAGATCAGTTTTATCAGGTGTTGTCACTGATTAGGAATCAGGTTGGAACAAAAACCTGCAGCCACAGTGTACCCCCAGGACCGAGGTTTGGAAACACTGCTGTAAACACCTGGAACTATATGGGAGAAGTCATAAATGGAACAAAAACCTGCAGCCACAGTGTACCCCCAGGACCGAGGTTTGGAAACACTGCTGTAAACACCTGGTACTATATGGGAGAAGTCATAAATTTAAGCATTAAATTCAAATGTGACTTCTGGATACAACGTTCACATAAAGGTGGAAAACTAGTCTCAAAAACTTTCCATAGAATATACAGTATTACATGCTTTTTATATAAATGATTTGTACCCCTCACATGTATTTTGCCTATATAAATTGTGCAAGTTTTCTCAAACTGTTCTGTTTCTAACTAGGCTGTCTGTGATTTTGCAATCTGTATTCACACTACAGCAAAAATATAATCCCACACGAGAAATGTAAAATGACTTACTCAGGAACATACACTGATTTAATTCTAATGCCTGAATCAATAATTCTGCACTTAACAGTCCAATAAACTACAAATGAATCTGAAAGGCCAAAACTATGGGGCTGCATGCAAGTTAAACTTAGAACTCTATTTCATTAAAAAATGGTTTTGTGCATTTTATTTATTTACCCTTTCTTGTGATGTTTGATATCGCAAATGAAGAGCAGTTGGATCCCAGTCGATGGCAATATATGCATTCCCAACACATGCTCTGTCCTCCGTGCAATCTATTTTACAGCCTCTGCAAAACCTGTAAAAAGGTATACATTGAATCAATAAACAAATTAAATTATTAGAATTTTTTAAAATTTCCACTGCATATCTTTGTGTAAAATAATTAAGAAATAATAATTATCAATAGTCTGATAAAATAAATGTAAAGAAACTTATTTTCAAAAACAAGAAGGACAGGTGGTTACACTCACTCCTGAACATTTCAAATATGTAAATCTGTAGTCCAACACCATTTGCCATGTAGAAATATTAATTTTTATGGAATTGTATTTTATTTAGAAATCCCGATTCTCCATGTGCTATTGTTATTTGCTCATTTCATTTTTATTATACCAGTCATGAAAACACGACACAGCCCGACAGTTATGCAGCTCATATGGCTAGAACCTGTCTTTTCCCCCAAACCGACCATCCAAGGAAATCTTCTGGTATTCAGTATATACAGTGAGGAATGCAAGTTCTCCCACTTAGAAATCATGGAGGGATCTGAAATTCACATTGTAGGTGCATTCCCACTGTGAGAGACAGAATGTAAAAAAAAAAAAATCAGGAAATCACATTGTATGATTTGTACAGAATTTATTTGTATTGCACTGCTGCACATAAGTATTTGAACACCTGGCAATCAGCAAGAATTCTGGCTCTCAAAGACCTGTTACTCTGCCTTTAAGAAGTCCACCTCTACTCCACTTAGTAATCTTAATTAGTAGCACCTGTCTGAGCTCTTTAAAGACACCTGTCCACCCCACAGTCAGTCAGACTCTAACTACTACCATGGGCAAGACCACAGAGCTGTCAAAAGACACCAGAGACAAAATTGTGGACCTCCACAAGGCTGGAAAGGGCTACGATGCAATTGCCAAGCAGCTTGGTGAAAAAAGATCAACTGTTGGAACAATTGTCAGAAAATGGAAGAGGCTATAAAGACGACTGTCAGTCTCCCTTGGACTGGGGCTCCATGCAGGATCTCACCTCGTGGGGTATCACAGATGATAAGAAAGGTGAGGAATCAGCCCAGAACTACACGGGAGGAGCTGGCCAATGACATGAAGAGAGCAGGGAGCACAGTTTCAAAGGTCACTGTTGGTAGTAGAACACTATGCCGTCATGGTTTCAAATCACGCATTGCACGGAAGGATCCCCTGCTCAAATCATCACATGTCCAGGCCAGTCTGAAGTTTGCCAATGACCATCTGGATGATCCAGAGGAGGCATGAGAGAAAGTCATGTGGTCAGATGAGACCAAAATAGAACTTTTTGGTCTAAACTTCACTCGCCGTGTTTGGAGGAAAAAGAAGGAGGAGTTGCATCCCAAGAACACCATCCCTACTGTGAAGCATGGGGGTGGAAACATCATGCTTTGGGGGTGCTTTTCTGCGAAGGGGACAGGACGACTGCACTGTATTAAGGAGAGGATGAATGGGGCCATGTATTGTGAGATTTTGAGCAACAACCTCCTTCCCTCAGTCAGAGCACTGAAGATGGGTCGTGGCTGATCTTCCAACATGACAATGACCCGAAGCACACAGCCAGGATAACCAAGGAGTGGCTCCGTAAGAAGCATATCAAGGTTCTGGAGAGGCCTAGCCAGTCTCCAGACCTAAATCCAATCGAAAATCTTTGGAGGGAGCTGAAACTCAGCGCCAGCCCCGGAACCTGACAGATCTAGAGGAGATCTGTGTGGAGGAGTGGGCCAAAATCCCTGTTGCAGTGTGTGCAAACCTGGTCAAGAACTACGGGAAACGTTTGACCTCTGTAATTGCAAACAAAGGCTTCTGTACCAAATATTAACACTGATTTTCTCAGGTGTTCAAATACTTATGTGCAGCAGTGCAATACAAATAAATTCTGTACAAATCATACAATGTGATTTCCTGGAATTTTTTTTTGTACATTCTGTCTCTCACAGTGGGAATGCACCTACAATGTGAATTTCAGACCCCTCCATGATTTCTAATTGGGAGAACTTGCAAAATCACAGGGTGTTCAAATACTTATGCTCCTCACTGTAAGTACAACTGCTATGACATTTAAGTAGTTTATCTGTTTCTTACAGTAGTTAATTCAAAAAAAGTCTTTTCCAAAGCCAACAAATAAAACTAACAACAGAAAGAGGGCTTTTTTGAGCTGTCTTTCAAACCAGATGCGTTAACCATAATTGGGGTCACTCAAGAATTCCAGAGTCACTCACCAAAATTCGATTTTACCAGAGCCAAAACATTAAGAAGAAAACTGATTTGAAACAGAAGAGCTACTAGTAAAGACCAGAATATCAAAGTCAAGAATAACTAACTGCACTTTTTCACTGATAAAATTCATATTTCAGACATGACTGCTCTTGCGCTGCACTTTAATTTATAAGAAGACTTCATGATGAAAGTTAGGAAGAAGGTCCCAAGCGACCAGACAGATCTTCTAGCAACCAATTTTCTGCTTATAGTGATTTTTAAAATGGGGAAAAGTGACAGACAATTTGAATGAAAAACATTTCATTCTTTCTCAAGTAAAGGAATAAAATTCAAACTTGTATATTAAAAAAGCTCAATAAGTAATCTTTCAAAATATAAAAATCTTATGCCAAAGCAGAAAAAAAAATTATAACCTGCCACAAAAAGGGTTTCCTTATTCTTCAGTTCAATGTTTAGACCCCTAAACAACTAGTGCAAAGTTAGAATGATGAAAGGGCTATCATACTCATAAGGGCTACAATTGGCAACTTCAAATGAGTGTCTAGACCAACTGTGTTCTTAATATTAGATTAACATAATGGTTCAAATGTGATTAGACAAACGTTTCTGGAAAGAAGATACCCGAATGTGTTCCTGGAAACAGCCACAAAACTGATGTTTGTTAGCATGTACCTGGTTGCACTCCTGTAGCTCAATAGGTCCCAGTTCCAAAAAAAAAAACAAAAAAACACCACAGAAGCTCAATATTGTGCTTTCCACTCAAAAGGCAAAGAGTGGAGGACTCTGAAACCAGATTACTTCTTATCTGTGGTCTCACTCATTCTCCTATGGGAGTGGGCTCTTTGATAAAAACTAAACTGATTCAGTGCAGAAGAAGCCCTTCCAATACTTTTGCACCACCTTCCAGAACTTTTAATGTATGTTGTCATAGTTCTGCTCCAAGATGCAAATTGTAAGTTTAGTCTTAAGATAAGAGAATGAATTTGTTCTGATCCTTCAAAATACCTACAATGTCATGCATCCAAGAAAAAACATCTATACTCTTACTGGGAACAGACTAAACAAGGTTCCTTATACCCTTCCTGAGGTGTTGTATGCTTTTATAGGACTTCTTTGAAGTCATTTGCCCTGTCTTTGTGCTTTCCAATTTCAATTATTAAAAGTACTGATTCAATGAATTTTTTTATTCGCATCTTAAAACCGGTATACACAATAGTTTAACAACCCAATGAATTTGAGAAAACTAAGGATTTAGCAATGTACTATAGTAAACTTTCAAAAATTACAATTATATATAAAGGTATGTGAGAACTAAGAATTACCTTACCTGTACCAAGGACACCAGGCACAGGAATTGCCATCCTTCTGAACAACTCTTAGGGTATATGGATACTGATAACCCATACTATCATCACTTAAAAAGATAAATATAAAATAATAGGTTGATCATATGTATTTAACACAAACACGGTTATTTATTTCTATTAATTTACTACAATGCACTTAAAATCAACAATGTCAATTTATTTATATAGCACACTTAAAACAACATAGTAATGCTGTGGCCAAAGTGCTTTACAATAATAGAATAAAAGAAAAACAAAACAATTAACATAAAAACATAAATAGAAATAAAATATATGAACATAAAATAAGATACATAATAAATAGATGTTATATAATCACAAAGAGGAAACCATCAGTATTACTGAAGGTCACAGAATGCAGGTGAATAGAAATGAGTTTTTAATCTTGTTTTAAACAGTTCAATTGTAGACGACTCCTTTATATGATGAGGTAAAGAGTTCCACAGGCGAGGCGCAGCAGCTGCAAAGGCCCTGTCCCCCTTGGTTTTACACTTGGTACGAGGGACAACAAGAGACAACTGATCAGAAGATCTAAGCACTATGGATGGCTGGTGTAAAACACACAGATCAGATAAATAGGCAGGAGCAAGCCCATGTAAAGATTTAAAGACTAGCAGCAAGATTTTAAAATCAATTCGAAAACTGACAGGCAGCCAGTGTAAAGAAGCTAAAATAGGAAAAACAGAGTCAAACATTCTTGCCCCAACCAGAAAGAGAGCGGCAGCATTTTGGAACAGCTGTAACCTGTGTATAAGAGTTTTGTTAATCCCAGAATACAGTGAGTTGCAGTAATCGAGGCGAGAAAAAATAAAAGCATGAGTAGCTTTCTCAAGATCCCTAGAAGATAAAAAAGGCTTGATCTTACCTAATAGACAAAGTTGGAAAAAGCAACTCTTGACTACAGAATTTACTTGTTTCTCAAAAGAGAGGTTACTATCAAAGGTAACACCAAGATTGTGGATTTGAGGTTTGGAAAAAGACAGAAAGAGCAGAGAAGTTCAAGACCAATTTGGGCTTTAGCTAATGGACCCACTATAAGTACCTCCGTTTTATTTTGATTCAGATCAAGAAAATTATTAGCCATCCAGGATCTTAGTTCAGACAGACAGTTGTGGAGTTGATTTGTTGCAGGGTTGCAGACAGGAATATGAACCTGAGTATCATCAGCATAGCAGTGAAAAGAAATGTTAAATTTCCTAAAAATCGCTCCAATAGGGTAAAGGTATATGGAGAATAAAATAGGACCCAAATGGATCCCTGAGGAACACCATATTTAAGAGGAGCAGTAGATGAAAAAGAGGAATTAAAAGTCACTGAAAAGTGTCTACCAGTTAAATATGACCTGAACCAGTTAAGAGCAGCCCTTTTAAGCCAAACAAGATGTTCAAGCCGCATTAGCAATATTTCATGGTCAATGGTGTCAAAGGCAGCGGACAGGTCCAGGAGGAGAAGGACTGCCGCATCACCTGAGTCAGTAATAAGAGAGATGTCGTTGAACACTTTCAGGAGTGCCGTTTCAACACCATGATAACGCCTAAAGCCAGATTGGTAGATCTCAAATAAATTATTGGAGTTAAGGTGATCGACCAATTGATTATAAATAATTCTTTATAGAATTTTAGCCAGAAATGGAAGTTGGGAAATTGGATGAAAATTGGCTAAAACTTCAGGATCTAATTCTGCCTTTTTCAGACGGGGATGGACTACAGCAGGTTTAAAAAAAAAAAAAACTCTCAAAACTCTCCTTGAAGTAAATTATGAAAATTTTATGCAAAATTACTTTATAAAAAGATTATTTAAAATAAATTGGGGTTAATGTTGATATATTTGTCCTTGTACAAGATATTAAAAAAAACCTTATTTAAAGAAACTGAATGCAATTATCATATTTCTCATTTGGAATACAAAAAGACGACAGATGAAACTAATTTTTGAAAGATCTAAATCAGAGAGACATATGACATTTTCAAATTGCCTAGGGGATTGTGAATATACATATTATGATAATTAATATAAAAGGAATTAGAACAAAATGATTTTGCACTGGCATGGTTACTCATGGAAAAAAAAATCCTGCACTTCATGCATCTTCACTCTCTGTACCAATTACCATTAATTACAGGCAACTACTTGCTGGTACCACTCCCAAGTGGTAGCAGTACAGGAGATCCTACTAAGTACAGAATAGTTCACACAAAGTATTTTGGGACCTTAGTTCCTAACTGTGCCTCCAATATAAAATTTGCAGTCTTATTTTGCTCAGTTAGAAAAGTCTTCGTTCTCTTAGCGTAATATACTTTTCCTATTATTTCCTATTCTACCCTAGAAAAAAAATAAATTCCCTCTACTCTACACAGTTCCAAATGTTTTAGAGTTTGGCAGCCTCTTATTAATGCTGTCAAATTACTTAAGCATGTAGAACTATTGTTAACCTTTTTGATATTTCAGTCCCTCTTTGCTCTCTAAATGGGTAGTGTAAAGCAGTGGTCCCCAACCTTTTTGACAGCAAGGACCACTTTATTAGATGCAAATTTTTCCACAGACC